>NC_057811.1:383229430-383235674 GCF_018294505.1 Triticum aestivum | reverse complement strand
GCCTCGCCGTTCGCTGGAAATCCCGCGGCCACCATCGGATCCGCCGCCGCCTTTTTTTCGGTTTAGGTAAAAATCGTCTCGGTTTTAAAAAAAAACCTAGATCGGTTTTTCTTTATTTATTTAGATCGGTTCGCTTTTTCTTCGGTTTAGTTATTTAGCGTTCATTAGTTTTAACGAACGAATTCGCCCGTTCGTCTCTGTAGCGGACGTTCGTCCGATAGATTTTTCTTTTTATTTTCTTTTTTCTACCAGGGACCTATCCGGGATTACTTTTATCGCAGATCAGCCCCTGATCTTCAAACCCTCGCAACTTCTAAACCGTTTGTCCAAATCCATTGAAACCAATGCCAAAATATTCGCCTCGAGCCCCTCTTTCTGTTTAGTCAACTTGAACAAGGTTTTGACAATTTAAAATTTGGTTTCAAGCAGATTTGAATTCGAAGTTCTTTTGATCGTAGTTTCAGTTCCGTAGCTCCGATTCGATTGATTCTTTTTGCAAATCGGAGCTCTTCAGTGGAGTTTTCAGATTTGATCTTCTTATTTCAGTTTTACCCTTGCATATATGCTTGAGTGCTTATGTATGCTATTGTTTGTTTGCGATAGAATTCCCGGAGTGCGAAGCGTGCTACTACGAGTCTCTAGGATTTGCGGATCGTCAGCAAGGCAAGTAACACATTGATCATACTCTTTTCATACCCAGTTTTTATGCATTAGTTACAACCCTCAAACACTGCATGATTAGGATGTGATTAACTTGTGGGTATTGGGAAGTAGATGATGAGGTAGAACCTATTGCACTTTTATTATCAAACCCTCGGGAGTTACTTCTACGTTATGCTTATGTTGCTATGCTATGCTCATAGACGTGGATTGGGTTGAGCGTATCCATGACAGATGTGAGATTGTTAATTAATGGTTAACTTAAGGTGGCTACTTAAACACACATCTGGGTGGATTGGTTGCGGGCACCTGGGGATATACCGGTGCTGTCCTTTTTGGTTCGCCACCCAGGCTCAAAGGGATCAAAAGATTATTCATGCTAACTGTGTGCAGCCCAGCTATTATGGGCTCTAGCATAGTTGAGTATGTTGCATGACCTCTTTCAGTGGTGGGCTAGCAGATGTAGGGGAAAGTAGGTGTAACTGTCCACCCAGAGTAAAGAGTTAATGTTTCTGAAAGACTGTGTCTCGGTCATCCGTTTCTCAAACACCATGTAGTGCGAGAAATCCAACGGAGGAGATCGAGTCTTGTGGGGAAAAGTGCGCAAACCACTGCAGAGTGTACAAACTAATCATGGTTAGCCGTGTCCCCGGTTATGGACATCTTGAGTATCTGGTTCTTGGATTATCTTGTTGATCTCATCAATCTAAATTAATTTGTTGGGTTGTTAATTACTTCTTAATTGGGATTGAGATGGGGATTTACCATTCTCAATGTTTATCAACTACCATGATAGTTAAATAAAATAAATTCCTTTGTTGTAGGAAAAAATTGGCTTTTCGCAAAACATTATAATCATAGAGCCTCCACCAGCCATATATGCATGTAGTGATAGCATTTACTTGTTCATTGCTCTACTGTGTTATCTTGCCAGCATATTCCATGTGCTGACCCGTTTCAGGCTGCAACATATCATGTTGCAGACTTTTCAGACGAAGAGTAAGGTGCGATAGGTCGTTGGCGTGCACTCAGCTATGCCGTTGGAGTTGATGAACTCACTTTATCTTCCAAGCCTTCCGCTGTTATGTTATTTAGATGGCCTTAAGCCATATTTATTGTAATAAGTTCTCTTTTGAGGCATTCGATGTAATAAGTGTGTGATTGCCCTCTATTATAAATCCTTCAAGTATTGTGTGTGTCAGCATTACCGATCCAGGGATGACACATAAGCACAGAGATTTGACCGTCTGAGGTCGGACCGCTACAGGAACGCGGACTCAACACCAACCACTCCATGATCACAGAATTTACCCGTGACCACAAGCTGGACAAAAATGATATTGGAGAGGCCATCTTCAAGCTTCATGAGAAAATCAAGCATCTCCAAGCCCAGATCTATGACCTGCCATCCAAAACTGTGAGTATGAATACAAATTTAAGAGGATGAGTTTGGCTGCAGATTTGAGGATTCTGGAGACTCATTCATACTTCTATGACGGTGAGACTATGCCTGGGAAGACGGAGGACAAGCTTCCCACATCATCAACTTCATCACTACCACCTCCAAAGAAAAAGACTTGAGCACATGGGTATGAGCACTCCCCTTGGCTTATGCCAAGCTTGCGGGAGGTGCCCCGGTATCGTATCACCATCACATCTTTATCTTCATCGTTTATCTTAGTTCAATCCTTTTGGTTAAATATTGATCTAGTAGAATAAAAGTTTTAGTATGATCTAGTCTTTGAGTTTTGCTTTATGGTCATCTTTGTAATCAAGTGTGAGAGTTATATAATGAAGATTAGTTATTAGTTGAGGGCTTTGCTTTCTTGCTTTGATCTTGGAAATAAAAAGAATAAAAGAAATAATGAGGTTATATATAATCTTATGGAAAGTGATGACTTCACATATAAGAAGTATGTCACATGAAATTTATTGAGGGTTGACAAACATAATTTTGGTCATTGTTGCAACTAATAGGAAGTAATAAAGGAAGAGAGGTCTCACATATAAATACACTATCTTGGACATCTTTTATCATTGCGAGCACTCATTAAAATATTATATGCTAATAAGTTGATGTTGGACAAGGAAGACGACCTAATGGGTTATGTTTCCTTATATCTGAATAGAAGTTATAATGTCCTGGATCCTCCAACATGTTGGGCTTTCTTCTCATCCTATGCTAGCCAAATCTTCTACACCAAGTAGAGATACTACTTGTGCATCCAAAATCTATCAACCCAGTTTTGCGATGAGTGTCCACCATGTCTACCTATGGACTGAGTAAGATCCTTCAAGTAAGTTGTCATCGATGCAAGCAATAAAAATTGCTCTCTAAAATATGTATGATCTTTTGATGTGAGCAAAATAAGCTTTATAAGAACTTGTGATATGGAAGAAATAAAAGCGACGGACTGCATAATAAAGTTCTTTATCACAAGCGGCACTATAAAGTGACATTCTTTTGCATTAAGATTTCGTGCATCCAACCATAAAAGCGCATGACAGCCTCTGCTTCCCTCTGCGAAGGGCCTATCTTTTATTTTAGTTTCTACTTTATGCAAGAGTCATGGTGATCTTCACCCTTCCTTTTATATTTTCCCTCTTTGGCAAGCACTATGTGTTGGGGAAGATCCAGACATATATATCCACTCGGATGTAGGTGTTCATAAATTATTATTTTTGATGTTACCCTTGAGGTAAATGGTTGGGAGGCGAAACTATAAGCCCCTATCTTCCTATGTGTTTGATTAAAGCTTTGATCTCATAAGCATCGCGTTAGTGTTAGCAATTATGAAAGACTAAAAGATGGTTGAGTATGTGGGCTTGCTGTATAAAACCTCTTACATTGACTCTTTCTGACATTATGATAAATTGCAATTGTTTCAATGACTGAGATCATAGTTTGTTAGTTTTCAATAATTTTTTGGTCTATACTTTACCCTGTGAACGAATTATCACTTTGGCAGGAGAAGTTATATGATAATATATTGTTGTTCTAAAGATGATCATGATGCCCTCATGTCCGTATTTTATTTTATCGACACCTTTATCTCTAAACATGTGGTCATGATTATCGATTTCGGCTTTCGCTTGAGGACAAGCGAGGTCTACGCTTGGGGGATTTGATACGTCCATTTTGCATCATGTTTTTATGTTGATATTTCTTGCATTATGGACTGTTATTTCACTTCATGGTACAACTCTTATGCATTTTCTCTCATATTTTACAAGGTTTACATGAAAAGGGTGAATGCCGGCAGCTGGAATTCTGGACCGGAAAGGAATAAATCTGAGATACCTATTCTGCAGAACTCCAAATGTCCAGAAACTTTACAGAGAATTGTTTTAGAATATATAAAAAATATTGGGTGAAGAAACAACAGAAGGGGACGCAACCATGTGGCCACAAGCCTGGGGGCGTGCCCTACCCCCCAGGGCGCGCCCCCAGGGCTTGTGGGGCCCCTGGCCATCGTCTGATGCCCATCTTATGCTATATGAAGGTTTTGACCTAGAAAAAATATGGAGGAAGCTTTCGGGACGAAGAGCCGCCGTCTCGAGGCGGAACCTGAGCAGAAGCAATCTAGGGCTCCGACGGAGCTGTTCTGCCGGGGAAACTTCCCTCCGGGAGGGGGAAATTGAAGCCATCATCATCACCAACGATCCTCTCATCGAGGGAGGGTCAATCTTCATCAACATCTTCACAAGCGCCATCTCCTCTCAAACCCTAGTTCATCTCTTGTATTCAATCTTTGCCTCATAACCTTAGATTGGTACCTGTGGGTTGCTAGTAGTGTTGATTACTCCTTGTAGTTGATGCTAGTTGGTTTATTTGGTGGAAGATCATATGTTCATATCCTTACTGATATTTAATACCCCTCTGATCTTGAACATGAACATGCTTTGTGATCAGTAACATTTGTTCCTAAGGACATGGGAGAAGTCTTGTTATAATTAATCATGTGAATTTGGTATTCGTTCGATATTTTGATGAGATGTATGTTGTCTTTCCTCTACTGGTGTTATGTGAACGTCGACTACATGACACTTCACCACGATTTGGGCCTAGAGGAAGGCCTTGTGAAGTAATAAGTAGATGATGGGTTGCTAGAGTGACAGAAACTTAAACCCTAGTGTAAGGGCATATTTATCCCTAAGGTGTTTTGGTGATTGATGACAATGCTTTTTTGGACTAATCATGTGCCTTGAGTTTCTCAGACGTTTCATCGCTAGGCACAAGACGATTTGGTGCCCCTCGAAGACTATTGAAGACGGCGGTTTTCTATGTTTCTTTTCGGTGGATTTGAGTCGTAGGAAAGTTGTACTATTAAGAGGGGGTCCGCTTCGGAAAGGTTCGGGTGGAATAACCGCGTACACGTTTTCTTCCTCTACACCACCTTTCCCCTTGCACTTTGGAGCATTCTCCATTTACCTCATTTCTATGCAAAAAGAAGGATTCCTAAGTGTTGCTGTTCTGGGGCATGCGGTAGTACTGCTCTACGGAGCGGTAGTACGGCAAGCCTTTGCGGTAGTACCGTAGGCGCCCGCGGTAGTACCGCTCCTACGGAGCCGTACTACCGTGGCCTCAGACCAGACTCAGCTGCTCGTGCGGCTGTAGGGGCGGACGTAATTTTTTACGTCCGCACCCTACGCGGTAGTACCGCCCCATGCGCGCGGTAGTACCGTGAGTCCTGGTCTGGCATAGTTACATGAGCGGAAGTAGGGTCGGATGTAATTTTTTTACATCCGCTCCCTGCGCGGTAGTACCGCATGCCATGTGCGGTAGTACCGTGTCGGATTTTTGCATCGATTGATTTTCAGCGGAAGTAGGCATGGATGTATTTTTATTCATCCGCGCCCTTCCTAGGCTAGGCCTGTAACACCCCGCATGTAACTTGCCATATTTGTAACTCCGACTCTTGCCATTTTCGGCTTTGTGATATGATTTCCCCTCTGTTGTCGGGTTTTGTCTTTCGTTTTGTTTTTTGTCATGTCATGCATTTTCATATCATGTCATCATGTGCATTGCATTTGCACACGTGTTCGCCTCATGCATTCGAGCATTTTCCCCGTTGTCCGTTTTGCAATCCGGCGCTCCTATCTCCTCCGGTGCACCCCTTTCGTTTTCTTCCGTGTGCGGGTGTCAAACTTTCTCGGAATGGACCGAGGCTTGTCAAGTGGCCTTAATATACCACCCGGAGACCACCGGTCAAGTTTCGTTCCATTCGGAGGTCATTTGGTACTCCAACGGTTAACCGGGCATCCGCAATGTCCATTTGAGTTTCCAGCTAAAACCCCCTCTAAAACCAGCCCAAAACCCACCAAACTCTCTTCCATGCTCTAGGTCGTTCGATCATGATCGTGTGGGCGAAAACCGCACCTCATTTGGAGCCTCCTAGCTCCCTCTACCTATAAATATGTGGGCATCCCGAAATACATCCGCAGTCCAAACCCTAAAATTCTCCACCGCGCGCCGCCGGACAAAATTGCCACCGACGGACACGTCCGACTTCACCGCCGCCGCCACGTGTCGCCGCTGCCATCTCCACCGCGCCGGCCCGCCGCGGGCCCGCCGGCCCGAACC
>NC_057811.1:383220474-383229148 GCF_018294505.1 Triticum aestivum | reverse complement strand
CGCCGCCGCCAGTGCGCCGCCGCCCTCCTCCGCCGCCGCCGGCCTTCTCCTCCCGCAGCTCCGGCCGCCGCCCCGCCTCCTCCTTCCTCTCCCGTCGCCGGTGAGGCCAAGCCCGAGGCCGAGCTCTTCCCTCGATCGGATCTGGTACTGGCGTTGACCTCTCCCCGTCCCCGTTAAGTCTTGGATTTTCAACGACATGTGTCCATGTTCATCAGGGTAAAACTCCTTGCATGTAGCTCTGATTCGTGCGTCTAATATGTCAAATTGTTCGTCTCGAGATGCTCTTCGTTTTGTTCAATTGCACCATGTTCATTAGATGTCATCTTGATGCCCAAATCTCTGTTGGAAGAGGGCTAGTTGCTGTTATTCTCTGGTTCTTATCAGAACTTGGAGATTTGTCATTGTTGTATCATTTAATCTGTGCATCTTTTGAGCATGAGCTCTACATGTGTCTTGAAGTATGCCATGCCATTTTTGTGATCTCTGTGGTGACTAGCACAAGCATGCAAAGTAGGCCCTGTAATATTTCTGATTTCAGGGACTTGGTGATTTCTCTAAGTCCTTGTCTTCTGTAATTTTGTTGCCATGTAAACTTGATGCTACAGAGAGATCCATGCATATTTTGGAGATGTTCATTCAGGATGTTTTGTAGCTATAGTTGTAATTGATCCATTCCTGCAATTGTTTGCAATTATGAAGTGCCATAGCATGACTCAATCTTGCTCTACTTTTGCTATAAAATATTTCTGGCAGATTCTTAACATGAGATGCAATCTTGCCAAGCTTATTGTAGTTGATCCATACATGATATGCTATTGTTCTTGCCATGGTTAGCTTCATAAACATGCCATCTTGCTGTAGGTGTGCTTGGTTTGTAGTGAATTTCTCTGTAGTGAGTGCATCAAGCTCACAAAGAGGCCTACATATTAATATTTCTGCCATGCTCTGTTTTCTGCTAAGTCTGAAACCTGATAACAAAACTTGCTATGTTTACATGCTTGCCATCATATCTTCTGGTCCTTTTTGGCTTATGGTCAGTAAGGGATTTTTGTCATGTGCATTTATTAGAACACTTCCATGCCTTTTTTTGCTATGTTAAGTTCCTGTAGCATGTCGATTTCGTGTGCTCCAAACATTGCTACCTGATGCTGTTTTCTGCCATGTCAGTTTTTCACCAAGTCTGTGAACCTGTTATCTTTTGCACTTTTGCCATGCTTGTTTGAGCTTGATATGTTGTGATCTAGCCGTAGCTCAGTGTTCATATTTTGTCAATCATCTCCTGTAGATTACTGCCATGTGCTTTGTTGCTATGTTGGGGTGCTGTAGCATTGTTGCTTGTTGCATTTTAAGTGCTATCTTGCTGTTTATCGCAGATTCGTGTCATTCTTGTTTTGCTTGCCTTTTGCAAACCGTGCATCCGTTTCCGGCGATCTTTATATCGATTTCGACCGAAATCATCCCATCTTTCCAGTGGCTTGCTTGGTTTGCCAAGTTACTGCCATGTTCATCATTTTCCTTCCGGAGCACGCATATGCATCGCATATCATATCTTGCATATCATACATGTTTTGCATCATGTTGCTTGCGCATTTCTCGTTGTTGATTGTGGTTCCGTTTGTTTGTGTTCTTGTCTTGGGTAGAGCCGGGAGACGAGTTCGTGAACGAGGAACCTGTTGAGTACGCTTACGAGGATCAAGCTTTCGACAACTCTGAGAACCTTGCAGGCAAGATGACCACCCCTCGAAATCACTTCTATCTTTGCTTTGCTAGTTGTTCGCTCTATTGCCATGCTCCGCTACCTATCACATGCTATATCATGTCTCCCATTTTGCCATGTCAGCCTTTAACCATCCTTTCCTAGCAAACCGTTGTTTGGCTAAGTTACCGCTTTTGCTCAGCCCCTCTTATAGCGTTGCTAGTTGCAGGTGAAGTTGAAGTTTGTTCCATGCCGGAACATGGATATGTTGGGATATCACAATATCTCTTATTTAATTAATGCATCTATATATTTGGTAAAGGGTGGAAGGCTCGGCCTTATGCCTGGTGTTTTGTTCCACTCTTGCCGCCCTAGTTACTGTTATACCGGGATTATGTTCCTTGAGTTTGCGTTCCTTACGCGGTCGGGTGATTTATGGGACCCCCTTGACAGTTCGCCTTGAATAAAACTCCTCCAGTAAGGCCCAACTTTGGTTTTACCATTTGCCGCCTAAGCCTTTTCCCCCGGGTTTTCGCGAGCCTGAGGGTCATCTTATTTTAAACCCCCGGACCAGTGCTCCTTCGAGTGCTGGCCCAAACCGAGCGATGTCCGGCGCCCCCTGGGCAACCAGGGTCTATGCCAACCCGACGTCTGGCTCATCCGTTGTGCCCTGAGAACGAGATATGAGCAGCTCCTATCGGGATTTGTCGGCACATTCGGGGGCTTTGCTGGTCTTGTTTTACCATTATCGAGATGTCTTGTAAACCGGGATTCCGAGACTGATCGGGTCTTTCCGGGAGAAGGTTTATCCTTCGTTGATCGTGAGAGCTTATGATGGGCTAAGTTGGGACACCCCTGCAGGGTATTATCTTTCGAAAGCCGTGCCCGCGGTTATGAGGCAGATGGGAATTTTTTAATGTCCAGTTGTAGATAACTTGTCACTTGACCTAAGTAAAATGCATCAACTGCGTGTGTAGCCGTGATGGTCTCTTCTCGGCGGAGTCCGGGAAGTGAACACGGTCTGAGTTATGTATGACGTAAGTAGGTGTTCAGGATCACTTCTTGGTCATTGCTAGATGACGTCCGTTCCGTAGCTTCTCTTCTCGCTCTCATTTGCGCAAGTTAGCCACCATATATGCTTTTGCCGCTGCAGCTCCACCTCATTACACCATCCTTTCCTATAAGCTTAAATAGTCTTGATCTCGCGGGTGTGAGATTGCTGAGTCCCCGTGACTCACAGATTCTACCAAAACAGTTGCAGGTGCCGACGATGCCAGTGCAGATGATGGCGTCGATCTCAAGTGGGAGTTCGATGAGGAACGTGGTCGTTACTATGTGTCTTTTCCTGATGATCAGTAGTGGAGCCCAGTTGGGACGATCGGGGATCTAGCATTTGGGGTTGTCTTATTTTTGTCTGGATTTTGACCGTAGTCGGTCTATATGTTTGTATTTTGGATGATGTATGATTTATATTCATGTATTGTGTGAAGTGGCGATTGTAAGCCAACCCTTTATCCCATTCTTGTTCATTACATGGGATTGTGCGAAGATGACCCTTCTTGCGACAAAACCACTATGCGGTTATGCCTCTAAGTCGTGCCTCGACACGTGGGAGATATAGCCGCATCATGGGCCTTACAAGGCCATTCCTGCCTTGCGGTAGTACTGCAAGGGGGAGCGGTAGTACCATGCCTGCGGCAGTACCGCCCTCAGCCTCTGTGCTTCAGGCCTGACCTAGTTCCTGCCGTAGCAGCGGTAGTACCGCAGTCACTCGCGGTAGTACCGTGTGGCCTTGCGGTAGTACCGCTTGTCAGGGGCGGTAGTACCGCAGGTCACGGGCTGGTTAAGTGAATAACGGTTGGATTTGGTTCTCCACTATATAAGGGGTGTCTTCTTCTTCTAGTTTACTACCTCTTCCGACCCTAAGCTCCATTGTTGCTCCAAGCTCCATTTTCGCCCGATCTCTCTCCCGAGCCAATCAAACTTGTTGATTTTCTCGGGATTGGTTGAGAAGGCCCCGATCTACACTTCCACCAAGAGAAATTTGATTCCCCCCACTAATCCCTTGCGGATCTGGTTACTCTTGGGTGTTTGAGCACCCTAGACGGTTGAGGTCACCGCGGAGCCATAGTCCATTGTGGTGAAGCTTCGTGGTGTCGTTGGGAGCCTCCAATTAAGTTGTGGAGATTGCCCCAACCTTGTTTGTAAAGGTTCGGTCGCCGCCTCCAAGGGAACCAAAAGAGGAATCATGGAATCTCGCATTGTGTGAGGGCGTCAGGAGAATACGGTGGCCCTAGTGGCTTCTTGGGGAACATTGTGCCTCCACACCGCTCCAACGGAGACGTACTTCCCCTCAACGGGACGGAACTTCGGTAACACATCCTCGTCTTCACCGGCTCCACTCTTGGTTATCTCGTGCCTTTACTTGTGTAAGCTTATTTGTGTTATATCCCTTGCTTGCTCGTGTGCTTGTTGTTGTTGCATCATATAGGTTGCTCACCTAGTTGCATATCTAGACAACCTACTTTGATGCAAAGTTTAAATTGGTAAAGAAAAGCTAAAAATTGTTAGTTGCCTATTCACCCCCCTCTAGTCAACTATATTGATCCTTTCAATTGGTATCAGAGCCTCGTCTCTTTATTAAGGACTTTGTCGTCCGAAGAGTATGGTTGACACCGTAGACGGTGCGGAGGAGCACTCCGGTGCGAATCCATTCTCGTCTACGGCCGATGGGGGAACCGCGGTCTCTCGTGAGGAATTCAATGTGGCTTTGGACACATTGAAGACCTCCATGACGACCGAGGTTGAAAGCATGTTTAATAAATTCATAGAAGGGCTTAAACTTTCCACCGCACCGTTGATAGTGGGTGATCCCGCTAACAAGGTGACGGATGCTAACTCTGACAAGGGGGGGGGCTACTAGCGAGAAAGCTCCTTCTTCTAGTGGTAAAAATGGCACCGGCATCTTTGCCCATGTGGAACCTCCACTTATCTATGGTGGACCGCTTCCTTCCACTCATTTGAATCATATCGGCCCTGCCCCTAAGATTGAGAAGAATGTGGACTTTGATTCTTGGGTCTATCGCTTTAAGCATCATTTAAATCATGTGAATACTAATCTTTGGAGAATCATTGAAGAAGGGTTCTATCCGCATGACCGAAGCAACTTCACTCCTAGAGAAGCCGTGGACAATCAATTCAATGAGAATGCTCTCTTCATCATCCAAGAAGCCATTCCACCCAAAGATCTTCCTCGTCTCCGGCCCTACTCCATGGCCAAAGATGCTTGGCACCAAGTTGTTTCTCTCTACCGGGGAAGTGCAAGCATTCAACGCTCAAACTATGAAGTGGTGCAAGATGAAGCCGATGAGTTTGCACTGAAAGAAGATGAAGAACCTCGTGAGCTTTATCGGAGGGTAACCAAACTCGCGGTTTCACTCCGAGATCATGGAAGCAAGGACACGGATGACAATTGGATCAAGCGCAAATTTCTCAAGGCAATGATGCCCTACCACAAAGCCATGTCCTCCGTCATTCGTCAAAGGCCGGACTTCCACACCTTGTCCTCAAGTGAAGTGTTGGATGAATTCGTTGCTATGAGCATCTTGGACAAGACCGCCGATAATGCGGTGCTATGGTCTCAACGAGTAAAGAAGTCCAACCTTGCACTAAAGGCCATGGTTAATGTGGAGGAGGAGGACGAAGAGGAAGAAGAGGAGAGCAACCCCGAAGATACAAAGTATGCCTATCATGAACACATGGCTCTTGCCTCAAGGCAATTTTGGAGCAAGAAGAACTCAAGGCCCAACTTCAACAAGAACAATTCAAGTGGCGCAAGGGTCAAGCAACGTGTGAGGACTTGCTATAATTGTGGCAATGTGAGCCACTTTCTTGCGGAGTGCCCTTATGAGAAGAGGGAAGACAATGGTGGCAAGCTCATCCGAAAGGACAAAGCCATATCTTTCCCCAACAAGAACAACTTCACCAAGAAGACTCCTCCCAAGGCATTGGTGGTACAAGAAGAGTACAATGAGGATGAAGATGATGATGAAGATGGTGAGTCAGTTGCCATGGACTCCGTTGCCATTGCGACGACTCCACGGGTGTCACTCTTCGACTCACCTAGTGAGAGCATCACCGCCAAGTGCCTCATGGCTAAAGCCACCAACAAGGTAACCCCCAACATCAAAACTACCATCATTAATCATCCTTCTTTGACGGATTGCATTGATGAACATGAGGGATCTAGTGTGGAGGATAATGAGTTTGAGTCTTTTATGAACAAACTCAAAGGTAAACCCAAGAAGCACTTCGTTGCTCTCTTGGAACAACTTGGTGAAGCCAATGACATGATCGAGGCTCACGAAAATACCATCTCTAAGATGGAGGGGCATAGTCGTGACTATGCCGATGAGATTTCGGATCTTTCCAATGCTCTTGAAGAAGAGCGTGGTCTTCGGTTGGCTCTTGAGGAGTCACACAACGATGATCATGCTAAATTAAAGAAATATCTTGATCATGCTCTTGTTGTATCTCATGTGCTAAATTCTGAGAAGGCCAAACTTGGGGTTGATCTTGCTAGACTCAAGGAGGAGTTTGATATACTTGACAAGGCTCACAAGGTCTTGAAAAGTGTTCATGCTAGCCTCAAGGAGTCTCATGATCAACTCCAAGTGAAGCTAACCAAGGAGAAAGCCACCTTTCCTCATCTGGTGTTAATTGATAATGCAAATGCTACTAACCCTTGTTGTGAGCATGTGAATCTTGTTGAGGATAATGCTATGTTGAAGGAACAACTTGAGAAAGGCCTTGTGTCGTGCATACAAGGTGAGAAGAATCTCAACGACCTTTTGAGTAATCAAAAGGAAGTTGTTGCCAAGGAGGGGATTGGGTTCGCACCCAAGCCCAAGAACAAGAAGAAGAATGACAAGACCAAACGACCTCCTCCTCTCAAGCAAACTTTTGTGAAGGAGGGAGAGGGTGCTCTCAAGGAGAAGAAGAACAATGCGAAGGGTGGTGGTGTCAAGAAGGGCAATGCCACTCCTTCCAACAAAGCCGGCGACTTTAACCCCTCTTATGTGTTGTGTCGTGCTAGTGATGGGGATGTTTATGCCAAGTTTGTTGGTTCTCCTTATGAGTACATTGAATGGTCTATTTGGGTTCCTAAGACCCTTGTCATTAACATCAAAGGACCCATTACAAAATGGGTACCTAAAACCAAGCATTGATCTCTTGTAGGTGTTTGCTTCCGGTGGGGGATCATGGTTGCTCGATAGTGGA
Source organism: Triticum aestivum (assembly GCF_018294505.1). Taxonomy (NCBI): domain Eukaryota; kingdom Viridiplantae; phylum Streptophyta; class Magnoliopsida; order Poales; family Poaceae; genus Triticum; species Triticum aestivum. Next base: position 383,222,172 of record NC_057811.1, on the reverse strand, counting down.
GCTACAAATCATATGACCGGAAGCAAGGACTTGGTGGTGGACGTGCACAATATTCCATCTATGCCCACCAATGTCGAGTGGGGTGATGCCTCGTCTTCTAAGGTATTGGGACTCGGCAAGGTTTTCATTTATCATGATCTCACGATCGAGAAGGTCATGCTTGTTGAGTCCCTTGCATACAATTTACTTTCCGTTCGTCAACTTGCAATCATGGGCTTTGCCACTTTATTTGATATTGATACCGTGGCCCTCTTGTGGAGCAAGACTCTTAAAGTAGCCTTTGTTGGGCATGTCAAGAACGGTCTATATGTGATTAACTTTTCGGAGCGACCCACTAAGACCGCGACATGCCTAATGGCTAAAGTTGACGTGGGATGGCTTTGCCATCACCGTCTAGCCCATGTCAATATGAGATATTTGCAAAGTCTTCTCAAGGGGGACCATGTTCGTGGACTAACAAATGTTAGTTTTGCTAAAGATCGTGCTTGCAGTGCTTGTATCGAAGGAAATCTACATGAGAAGGCTCACCCTCCCACGACTATCATTTACTCGAAGAGGCCTTTGGAGCTCCTTCACTTGGATCTCTTTGGGCCTCCATCCTTTGATAGTCTTGGGGGTAGAAAGTATTGCTTGGTTATTGTGGATGACTATTCAAGATACACATGGGTATATTTCTTCAAGAGGAAGAGCGAGACCCAACAAATCGTCATTGACTTTGCTAATGAAGCCCAACGTCAACACAATGCAAAGATCTTGACTATAAGAAGCGACAATGGCACCGAGTTCAAGAACTACACCTTGGATGAGTTTCTTAGTGATGAGGGGATCAAGCATCAATATTCCGCACCATACACCCCTCAACAAAATGGTGTAGCGGAGAGGAAGAACCGGACGTTGATGGATGCGGCAAGGACCATGATGGCGGAGTTCAAGTCTCCATACAACTTTTGGGCCGAAGCCATCAACACCGCGTGTCATGCATCCAATCGGCTCTATGTCAGGACCGGATTTTCCGGATATTAATTTCCCAGAAAATGGCCCTTGTGCTCACCAGCCCCAGGATTACTGTTAGCTGATGAGGCACCAACTTGATACAGAAATTCCAAGCAAAGTACAAAATATGTAGTACAAGACCATTGTGGCCTCTGAGTACAACAATTGGTTTCTAGTGGTTGAAGGCGGAAGCGGTTTGTGGTTCATCTGCGTCTATGGGACTCCATTTCCCACAGGAACAGCTGACCAGGATAACTCCTATCTTCGCGAGGCTGCTATCTTCATTGCGTAGGTTCCGGGGCTGTCATCGCAACGCTCCTCTCCATGCGAGAAATCTGGCCAAGACAATAGCCAGGGACAAGCCAGTGAGTACTTTTGAATGTACTTGCAAACATATTGAACACGGGTATAATATAACAAGGGATAATCATGCTCCGAAATATTCTATGATCATAACATTAGTCACGAAATAAACAAAATCCATGATGCACGCATGCAGGTCGTTCATATAAAATATGAATATGCAATATGGGGGTAGAAATAGAATGCGTCGATCGAGTGTCTGAAGCGACGCCTTGAAAGGCTAATAAGATAAATCATGCCTCAGTCGGGCGTCTGAGCGACACCACATAAAGGGCTTATAAATAAAAGAAATAACAAGCATGCCACAGTCGGGCGTCTATGTGACACCACATAAAGGGCTTA
>NC_057811.1:383220132-383220401 GCF_018294505.1 Triticum aestivum | reverse complement strand
GTGCAATAAGGGAGTAGAAATAGAATGCACCGATCGGGTGTCTGAAGCGACGCCTCGAAAGGATAATAAGATAAATCATGCCTCAGTCGGGCGTCTGAGCGACACCACATAAAGGGCTTATAAATAAAAGAAATAACAAGCATGCCACAGTCGGGCGTCTATGTGACACCACATAAAGGGCTTATAAATAATAGAAATAACAAGCTTGCCACAGTCAGGCGTCTGTGCGACACCACATAAAGGGCTTATAAATAATTTAAATAACAAGC
>NC_057811.1:383185424-383220007 GCF_018294505.1 Triticum aestivum | reverse complement strand
CACATAAAGGGCTTATAAAGAGTTTAAATAACAAGCATGCCACAGTCGGGCGTCTGAGCGACACCACATAAAGGGCTTATAAATAAAAGAAATAACAAGCATGCCACAGTCGGGCGTCTATGCGACACCACATAAAGGGCTTATAAATAATAGAAATAACAAGCATGCCACAGTCGGGCGTCTATGCGACACCACATAAAGGGCTTATAAAGAGTTTAAATAACAAGCATGCCACAGTCGGGCATCTAAGCGACACCACATAAAGGGCTTATAAGAGAATAATCGTAGTGAGTATCCAGGAGGTAGAACCGTCCCAGGGATACTCAATAATTCAAATAATGTAAATGGTTAGTACACGATAATAATAATCATAATCCTCATATGTCACAGGTCATAATCAATGTTCTGGTTTAGTAGTTTTTCCTCCGAAGACCGACACTAAGACCGACACTAGGACCGACACTAGACCCATCTCAGACTGTAGTCCTTACCCATGGACACGACTATTCGAAAAGATTTAACCTCTGCAGAGGGTGTACTCTTTACCCACGAGTAACGGATTTATTTAGTCCATCGGGACTAATTCCGCCTACGGTCTTTTAATTGAAAACACACCTGACCGCACACACCAGCCTAACTTACCGGTGTCTGGAATCACCCACAACACCTGTCAAGCAAAACTCTAAGTGGGGAGGCTACAACCTCGATTAGCATGGAATCACAAAATTTATAACGCGCGCAAACTAGGGAAGCCACTCCCCTCGGCTACAATCGAAATCACCCATGCCCCCGGACCAGGTGGCATGCCTACCGGATGCCTCCGGTATCTTCCACCATGGCCTCTCTGTACGGTGTGTGCTTGGAGGGGTTGACAACTTACTGAACCGTACCCTACCTGCGGCAGGGACAAGTGGTAGTACGAAACAAGTATGGGGGTTATTGGAACAAGACTCGATCTACGGCCGACTCAGGAAGTTCAATCATTCCCTATATGATTAGCATAACAAAAATATTTCAACAAATAGACAGAATCACCACTCATCATACCTCATCATGCCATACCGGACACACTCGTCTCGACGAGGAACTAGGGACAAGCTCGTGTCTACCCAAGACAGAGACTTTCCGGCTTCCTTCCGGTATGCATGAAAAGCTTACGAGGATGATTACTATCACCAGCATATCCAATTCTAACAGAAAAGAATCTCATTATTCACTCATGCGTATGATCGTATCGTCACATAAAATAACGAAAGCTCCATGTCTAGGTGATGTTGTAACCGTATCAAACAACACACAAAATATTATGCCAGGGTTCAGAATGCTTGCCTTCAAGTGTATGCAAGTGGGGGTGCACTTTTTGAAGGTTGCCTTCTTCAAAATCCTATTTTTGAAAATATTCAAATTAATGCATAGTTTAAAAACAGTACAAAAAGTTGTTTGGAAAATTTTCAAATAAACACTAAAATAAACTAGACAGAATTTGAGAAACAACAGAAAAAGAATCAAGTCATTTGGACTTATATTTAAAGAGTTATAGCCAGTCAAAGTCTGTTTTTAAATAAAACAGAAAAGAAAACGGTTCGAATAGAAATACGTTTTCGAGACGGAGGAGACGCACTTCTGGGTTTTACGCTTTCACTTAAAACAGCGCGGGCCGGCTCGGGGTCACTGACAGTGGGTCCACTGGTCAGGTTTGACCAGTCACCGCGCCATTCTCTCTTCTGGCCGAACAGAGGCGGAGCTCCGGCGATCAACGCCGGCGAACGGCGGCTCCCCACGGGATTCCGAGGGCAGGGATGGGTCCGCTGGCCCGAGGCGGTCCTCCCAGTGGTTGATAGGCTGGCGGGGGTGGAGGGGGTCACCGGCGGCGAGCTCCGCGGCGGACGGTGGTTCGGGAGCAATCGGGGCTTTGAGCCACGGTGGTTCCCGATCAAGTTTGAGAGGTGGGGTGGCTCCGCAAGGTCGAGGGGAAGAGGATGGTGGCTCTGGATGGGCTGGGGAGGCCTTGCTTGCGACGAAATGGACTGGAGGGCGGCGGCGGCCGAACCTGCCGGAGATGAGGAAGACGGCCTCTTCCGGTCAATCCGCGGCTTGGGGTAGCTCTAAGGGATAATTGGGGCACTGCTCGATGTCGAGGGGAGTCGGAGAAGGGCCTATATATAGGCGACGACGTCAGTCCCGTGGCTGCGGATAAGCTCGCCCGCGAACCGCCGTTCTGTAGCCTGTAGGGCGACGTGGTGGAGGCTAGCGGGTTGGGCAGGGCGAGCAGATGAGGATGGACTGTTCTAAGGGGCAGTTGGCGCGCTGGAGTGGCTCGGGCGGCGCCGTCCACGGCAGGGGCTGTCAGAGCGGCGGTGGCGGCTTGCGTCGGTGGCGCTGTGGAGCTCCAAGAGCGGCTCTGCGGCGAGGGAGGAGTCGGGCGTGTTGGCGGTGAGTGGCCAAGGGTCAGCACTAGCGCGGGGAGGTCGGCAGTGAGACGCGGCGGCTTGGTGCGCGCGCGTGCAAAACGTGCGCTCTGGGCGCGCCCAGCGCACGCACGCTACATGCTCGACGAAAAGCCAGGGCATGCTAGAGGATTAGGATGAGGCTGGGGATTAGCAGGCCGGGGTTAGTGGTGGCTAGGAGACTAGTGGACATGCTGGTTTGTCCAGAGGGGCAAGCTCACAGTGCAAACATAAAACTATGCCAAAGCTGTCCATGAACACAAGGTGCTCGACAGAATGCCACGGGCATCTAGGCAACTCTTGGGGTGGCCAAAATCTCCAGATCCTAGTCTCTTTAGGTGTAGGTGATGGTGGCAAGGTTAATTGGTCAATACCAGAAACTTGTTAGTGCACGTTTTTGAGAAAGCCAATTTTGGGCAGAAACTAAAGGCTATTATTGCATGGACTAAAAATACTCCAATGGGTCCACTCTCCTGGACTTAAGGGTTGGGTAGAGTGTTCTATAAGCAGGAAAAAGAATCATGGGCACTAGAGCAAAATAAATTAGGGTTGCAGTAGAAAAAGCCAAACTGGACCAGAGAGCAAAAGAGAATGATTTACTCAAATTTTTCAAAGAACACTCATGGGTTTTTGCATGAAGTTGAATTTTATGCATCTACTGACATCTCCAAACACTTGGAAGAATTTTTAAAGAAATATTTAAATAGGTTGTAGTGCAAAAATACCTACTGGACCAGATTTGAAAATTTGGTGTAGAGCTCAAAATCTCCAATGACCAAAAGATATTTTTGCATAGAAGTGATGTGGAAACATCACATGACATCCCCAAATTTTGGTGGGAATTTTAAAGAAGTATTTGAGAGGGTTGCAATGCAAATGGGACCCTAAAACTTATGAAAACCCATTTTAGAGAAATAAAGCTCAGGTAACACAATTGTGCAAATAAATCCACTGATAAAGAATTGTTTTATTGAGAGAGTATACAAGTCCAATAATATTTTTTTGGAAAGTTTTCACGCGGGGTAAAAACTCCACAATATTAAAGAAAAGAGAGGTTCTGAAATCAAAAGATAAATCCAGAAAATAAAAATTTTATTTCCTGGCAAAATTTTAATTAATAAAACAAGGTCAAAATTTTGGGGTGTTACACTCTACCTCCGCAAGGGCTTGAACAAGACTCCATATGAGATACTCACCGGTAACAAGCCCAACCTCAAGTACTTTCGGGTGTTCGGGTGTAAGTGTTTCATTCTCAAGAAAGGTGTTCGGTTGTCTAAATTTGAGACTAGAGCTTATGAGGGCATATTTGTTGGTTATGCTACAAACTCTCATGCTTACCGTGTCCCAATAAATCCACGGGACTTATCGAGGAGACGTGTAACATGGAGTTTGATGAGAATAACGGCTCCCAAGTGGAGCAAAGTGGCACTTGTGATGTAGGTGATGAAATTCCTCCCCAAGCCATAAGAAGAATGGGAGTTGGTTTTATCCTACCCATTGAGGAACCCCTTGTGGCGGAAGGAGAAGGACAATGCTCCACTCAAATGGAGCCATCACCAACCCGAGGCCCACACGCTTCCGAAGAACAAAATGAAGGCCCTCAACCTCAAGAACAAGTCCAAGGGCAAGATCAATCTCAAGATGGTGTTGTAACATCAAGTGATGCCCAAGGTCAAGTTCTCTCCTCCGAGCGAGTTCAAGATCAAGAGTCTCCTCAAGATCAAGATCAAGCTCAAGACGGCGCTCAAGATGATCAAGTGACCGCTCCTCGTCTCACCCCCGAGGAGGAATTGGAGCGTCGTGCCATCAAGATTGCTTCCAAGCTCTCCACCAAGGGTCATCTCATGAAGAATGCGCTTGGGAGCATTCAAAAGGGGGTAAGCACTCGTAGACAATTGGCAAACTATTGTGAACATCACGCGATTGTCTCTTGTGTTGAACCCCAAAAGGTATATGAGGCACTCGAAGATCCGGATTGGCTTAATGACATGCATGAAGAACTCAACAACTTCGAGTACAACAAGGTGTGGAGATTGGTGCCAAGGCAAACGGGGAACCACAATGTCATTGGAACCAAGTGGATATTCAAGAACAAGCAAGATGCTCATGGGACCATTGTTCGCAACAAGGCAAGGTTGGTGGCACAAGGCTACTCCCAAGTCGAGGGTATCGACTACGATGAAACCTTTGCTCCCGTTGCTCGCCTTGAATCTATTCGTTTGTTGATTGCTTATGCTTCTCATCACAACTTTAAGTTGCAACAAATGGATGTGAAAAGTGCTTTCCTTAAAGGTCCTATTAATGAGTTGGTATATGTCAAGCAACCCCCCGGGTTCGAGGATCCCTACTTTCCCGATCATGTGTATCAACTCGGTAAGGCACTCTATGGCCTTAAACAAGCCCCACGTGCGTGGTATGACCACCTTACCGAGTTGTTACAAGACTGTGGATTTGAAGTTGGGCTAATCGACCCCACTCTTTTTACTAAGAAGGTCAAAGGGGAGTTGTTTGTGTGCCAACAATATGTTGATGATATTATCTTTGGGTCCCCTAACAAAGCTTTCAATGAGGAATTTGCCGCTCTCATGACCTCAAAGTTCAAGATGTCTTCCATGGGAGAGTTGAAGTTCTTTCTCGGGTTAGAAGTGAAGCAAAGAAGAGAAGGAACCTTCATCAACCAAGCCAAATACAATCAAGACATGCTCAAGAGATTCAAGCTAAGTGATGTCAAGCCGGCTTCCACTCCAATGCCCACCAAGTGCCAACTTGATATTGATCCCAATGGTAAAGCGGTGGATCAAAAGGTATATCATTCCATGATTCGATCCTTGCTTTATCTTTGTGCATCTAGACCGGATATCATGTTGAGTGTGGGAATTTGTGCACGGTTTCAAGCCGCACCTAAGGAAAGCCACTTTGTGGCGGTCAAGCGAATCTTTCGATATTTGGCTCATACCCCAAACTTTGGCTTATGGTACCCAAGAGGAGCAAACTTCAAGCTTGTAGGGTATTCGGACTCCGATTGGGCGGGAGACAAAGTGGATAGGGAGTCCACTTCTGGAGGGTGCCAATTTCTTGGTTGCTCTTTGGTGAGTTGGTCTTCCAAGAAGCAAAGTTGTGTGTCTCTCTCGTCCACTGAAGCGGACTTTGTGCCCGCCGGCAGTTGTTGTGCACAACTTCTTTGGATGAGGCAAACTTTAAAGGATTGCGGTGTCACTTGTGACAAAGTGCCTCTTTGGTGTGATAATGAAAGTGCCATCAAGATTTCTCTCAACCCGGTGCAACACTTCAAGACGAAGCATATTGTGATTCGGTATCACTTCATCCGGGATCACATTAGGCGAGGGGAGATCGAGCTCAACTATGTCAATACTCATGATAACCTTGCAGATATTTTCATGAAGCCTTTGGATGAAGCAAGATTTCACGAGTTAAGGCATCAGCTAAATATCATTGATTCGAGCAATGTTGCTTGAACCCTTGCACTCCCCACCCCACTCAACTTGTTGTCTAGTTTAGATGTAGGCATGGACATAGGGGGAGTGTTGTTCTCTGAATGAACTCTCCCTCCCCCCATTATGCATAAATTGATCTACTCTTTCACATTAGCCATTTTTCATGGTACTTGTGCTTCAAAGACGAGTTTTGGTCATGGGCCCAAGGATAATTCTTCGCGGTGCCATACCAATTGACTCAAACATAGGTGGCTCCAGCCACCGCCCTCTCCTTGGAGAGGTTGTGTCTCGTGGTTCGTCCTTGTTGTCTCTTGCTTTTCCTTCTTTGTGTTGTGCGTGTTCTTGTGGTGTCTTTTTCGCTTGAAGTTTGCTTGCAAAGACCCATTCTCTTTCGTCTGAAACATGCATCTTCTTGAGCTCACGGTACTACCGCGGCCAGCCACGGTACTACCGCATATGGAGCGCACGGTACTTCCGCACCCAGCGCATCAGTAATTTTTACTGCCGCCTGGGGGAGCGGTACTACCGCTTCGGTGCGGTACTTCCGCCCGAGCGGTACTACCGCGATGAGATGCGGTACTACCGCGCTGACGAGTGCGCGTGGGGTTAAGACCCGGTCAAGGGGAGTTCCAACTCCCCCATACCCATTCGTCTATTTCTCTCCCCGCCGCCTCTCTCTCTCTCTCTCCTGCTCAAGAACGGCGCCGGAGACCCTCGCCGGATCTCCGTCTCTGGCCGCTCTCCTCGGATTCCGACCGGTGGGATCGTTCCCCACCACTTCCTCTTTCCATGGAACAAGGTTTCTCCCCAAATCCCTCTCTCTTTTGTTCGTTCCTTTGCCTCTAGGTTTTTGGGGAGATGCATGTGTTCTTGAGATTTTAGGCCAAATTTGTGCAAGAGTAGGATGTAGGAGAGTAGTGCTGTGTAGAAATTATACTTGATATGTTGTCCCGTGGTAGATTTGATCAACCGTAGTACCGCCTCATTTTCGCGGTTTTTCTCATATTCAAAGTGGCTCGGATCTGACGCCGTGCGGTACTACCGCACCTCTGGTGCGGTACTACCGCCCGTCAGGTGCGGTACTACTGCACGTGCCGTGGTACTAAGGTCCTACTACCGCTCCGAGCCCCAGTACTACCGTGCCTTCACGCGGTACTACCGCGACTAGGAGCGGTACTAAAATTTTAGTACCACGCGAACTGGCAGTACTACCGTTGTTGTCCAATCTTCTTCTTGGCAATTACCACGTATGCTTTCTACTTGTTTCCCTTGTCTTGCTGAGGTCTTTGCATTGATTCTTCTCATTTTTTTGTGTGTGCTTTTTGCTTTGTGTCTTAGGTGGTGGCTCCGGTGCTCCTGCTCGTCGTTCCAATCCCAGTCGTGACACTGGCTCCAAGCGTTTGCGCAATCAAGATGAAGCTCCAGAGGGCTCCAGTGCCCCCAAGCGCAATGTCAAGTCCTCCGCTAGCAAGTACAAGGAACCCGCAAAGGTCATGGACGAGATACCTCTTTCTGAGTTTATCCCTCGAAGGCAGATCAACCCGTATGTGAATGCCCGTGCTATCTTCAGAGGCAATGACCTGTTTTGAACCAAGCAGCAGACTCTCATCTACCTGGATGTGATCAAGGCCAAGCAAAACACCTATGTGGATGTCAAGTGGATTGACATGAATCACATGAGGCAGGACAAGCACCGTGCTTACTTTGGAGAGGCTCTGGACTTGGTCGAGCAGTTTGGCATTGAACATGTGATTTCCTTCCACCTGGACTATGACCCTGAGATTATTTGCCAGTTCTTTGCCTCAGTTCACTTTCACTCTGGGGAGGATCAAAGGATGACCTGGATGACCAATGGACGTCAGTTGACTGCTACCTGGAAGGACTTCATGGATTTGCTCCACGTACCTGATGAGGGGCTCAACACACCCGTTGGTGTTTGCCCTCATGCCAACCCTGAGTCAGCCAGCAAGAACAGGCTCCAGCAGTATTATGTTGCGAAGACACTTCCCAGTGGCAAGACGACGTGGGTGCTGAACCCATTTCTGGACATCATGTATCACATCTTCCGCAACTCTCTTTTCCCTCGCATTGGTGACAAGGACAAGGTACATGCCTATCTGGTGGATATGATGCTCCTGTGCGAGGAGGCGCGTGTGTCTCAGTCTCAACCACTTGATGTCTCACATATCATGTGGTGTGAGATTCAGTTCGCGGTGTTCAACCGCAAGGTACCCATCTATGGACCGTACCTGTTTCTATTGATCTCCAAGACTTGGGAGAAGTTGTTCTCTGGTGATGAGTTCCTTGCTCCAGACTGGATTCGTCATGAGTCCATCAGTCTCCGTGTCAAGCCCAAGTGGGCCAACACTACTATTCGTGCTGAGGCGACTGCTGCTCAGACGGCTGTTGATGGGGAGGAGGCTGAGGCGGAGGATGCTGGTGAGGACCATGCTGCTGGGTTTGCCCCTCGCTCCTCTGAGCCCTCGTGGGCCAAGAAGCTGAAGGACAAGATGAAGACTCTGTTCTGCATGCAGGCAAAGGGGCAGTACAGGACTCACGTTGCTTCCAAGGAGAGTCGCCGCCGCGACAAGAAGATTATGAGGGTCTTTGGAGAGGACGTCTCTGGCGGTTCTGAGGAGGTCATCACTCCAGAGACTAAGTGGCTGGCTAAGCAAGGCTTCAAGTGGACTGATTCTGAGGAGGACATCGAGGAGACGGCCGTCCCCGCTGCCGAGTCTGACGAGGAGCGTTGGAGTGATTACTCTGCTTGAGCCACCCCTTGTGTGTAGGTGTCCTCTCTACCTTTTTGGTGTCTCGATGCCAAAGGGGGAGAGAGTGTAGGATTTGCGAGTCGTTTTATCGTGGTGTTTCGTTTGCGTTTGTTCAGTTGAACCTCGTTTGCTTTGTTTTGGTTTGCGCTTGTGAGACTTATCCTTCATATGGTGTAAGACATATGCACTCTATCGTTTCTTAGTGAGCTTATGATATATTGTGTTATTTATGTTATGATCTAGTTTGCTATCTTGCTTACTGTTAGTCTTATTTTTGCAAGATATGCCTTGTCTATAAAATATAAGGGGAGTGTTGATCCTAGTATGTGTGCCGTGCAGTCCAAAGCACCTATCTAGATTGCACATATCTAGGGGGAGCTCGTCTATATTTTAGAGATAAGGAGTTTGCTTATGCTCTATATTATTTCCCTTTGTGCAAATCCCGTATTTTCATCAATCCACCAAAAAGGGGGAGATTGTAAGGGCATATTTATCCCTAAGGTGTTTTGGTGATAGATGACAATGCTTTTGCGGACTAATCATATGCCTTGAGTTTCTCAGACGTTTCATCGCTAGGCACAAGACGATTTGGTGCCCCTCGAAGACTATTGAAGACGGCGGTTTTCTACGTTTCTTTTCAGTGGATTTGAGTCGTAGGAAAGCCGTACTATTAAGAGGGGGTCCGCTTCGGAAAGGTTCGGGTGGAATCATCACGTACACGTTTTCTTCCTCTACACCACCTTTCCCCTTGCACTTTGGAGCATTCTCCGTTTACCTCATTTCTATGCAAAAAGAAGGATTCCTAAGTGTTGCTGTTCTAGGGCATGCGGTAGTACTGCTCTACGGAGCGGTAGTACCGCAGGCCCCTGCGGTAGTACCGCAAGCCTTTGCGGTAGTACCATAGGCGCCCCGGTAGTACCGCTCCTACGAAGCCGTACTACCGTGGCCTCAGACCAGACTCAGCTGCTCGTGCGGCCGTAGGGGCGGACGTAATTTTTTACGTCTGCGCCCTATGCGGTAGTACCACCCCATGCGCGCGGTAGTACCGTGAGTCCTGGTCTGGCACAGTTACATGAGCGGAAGTAGGGGCAGATGTAATTTTTTACATCCGCTCCCTGCGCGGTAGTACCGCATGCCATGTGCGGTAGTACCGTGTCGGATTTCTGCATCGATTGATTTTCAGCGGAAGTAGGCACGGATGTATTTTTATTCATCCGCGCCCTTCCCGGGCTAGGCCATTCCTGCCTTGTGGTAGTACCGCAAGGGGGGGCGGTAGTACCACGCCTGCGACAGTACCACCCTCAGCCTCTGTGCTTCAGGCCTGACCTAGTTCCTGCCGTAGCAGCGGTAGTACTGCACTCACTCGCGGTAGTACCGTGTGGCCTTGCAGTAGCACCGCTTGTCAGGGGCGGTAGTACTGCAGGTCACGGGCTGGTTAAGTGAATAACGTTTGAATTTGGTTCTCCACTATATAAGGGGTGTCTTCTTCTTCTAGTTTACTACCTGTTCCAACCCTAAGCTCCATTGTTGCTCCAAGCTCCATTTTCGCCCGATCTCTCTCCCTAGCTAATCAAACTTGTTGATTCGCTCGGGATTGGTTGAGAAGGCCCCGATCTACACTTCCACCAAGAGAAATTTGATTCCCCCCACTAATCCCTTGTGGATCTTGTTACTCTTGGGTGTTTGAGCACCCTAGACGGTTGAGGTCACCGCGGAGCCATAGTCCATTGTCGTGAAGCTTCGTGGTGTTGTTGGGAGCCTCCAATTAAGTTGTGGAGATTGCCCCAACCTTGTTTGTAAAGGTTCGGTCACCGCCTCCAAGGGCACCAATAGTGGAATCACGACATCTCGCATTGTGTGAGGGCATGGGGAGAATATGGTGGCCCTAGTGGCTTCTTGGGGAGCATTGTGCCTCCACACCGCTGCAACGGAGACGTACTTCCCCTCAAAGGGAAGGAACTTCGGTAACACATCCTCGTCTTCACCGGCTCCACTCTTGGTTATCTCGTGCCTTTACTTGTGCAAGCTTATTTGTGTTATATCCCTTGCTTTCTCGTGTGCTTGTTGTTGTTGCATCATATAGGTTGCTCACCTAGTTGCATATCTAGACAACCTACTTTGATGCAAAGTTTAAATTGTTAAAGAAAAGCTAAAAATTGTTAGTTGCCTATTCACCCCCACCCCCCTCTAGTCAACTATATCGATCCTTTCACCTATTTTATGTGTTGCTTCGTAAGGGGCTGGTTTGGATCCACATGTTTCATGCTATGGTTAGATTTATCCTACTTCTTCTTTGGTAGTTGCGGATTGATACGTCTCCAACGTATCTATAATTTATGAAGTATTCATGCTATTATATTATCTTTCTAGGATGTTTTATATGCATTTATATGCTATTTTATATGATTTTTGGGACTAACCTATTAACCTAGAGCCCAGTGCCAGTTTCTTTTTTTACTTTTTTTTGAGTTTTACAGAAAAGGAATACCAAACGGATTCCAATTGACGTGCCAATTTTTGACGATTTTTTTATGGACCAAAAGAAGCCTCCGGAGCAAAAGAGTTGGGCCAGAAGAGTCCCGAGCTGTCCACGAGGGTGGAGGGCGCGCCCACCCCCCTGGGCGTGGGCCCCTGCCTCGTGGACGACTCGGGAACCTCCTTGACGTGAGACCTACGCCAAAAATTCCTATAAATACTGAAACCTACAGAGAACAGAATAGATCGGTTGTTCCGCCGCCGCAAGCCTCTGTAGCCACCAAAAACCAATCGGGGCCCTGTTCCGGCACCCTACCGGAGGGGGGAACCCTCACCGGTGGCCATCTTCATCATCCCGGCGATCTCCATGACGAGGAGGGAGTAGTTCACCCTCGGGGCTGAGGGTATGTACCAGTACCTATGTGTTTGATCTCTCTCTCTCTCGTGTTCTTGAGGTGATACGATCTTGATGTATCGCGAGCTTTGCTATTGTAGTTGGATCTTATGTTGCTTCTCCCCCTCTACTCTCTTGTAATGGATTGAGTTTTCCCTTTGAAGTAATCTTATCGGATTGAGTCTTTAATGATTTGAGAACACTTGATGTATGTCTTGCCGTGCGTACCTGTGGTGACAATGGGATATCACGTGATTCACTTGATGTATGTTTTGGTGATCAACTTGCGGCTTCCGCCCATGAACCTATGCATAGGGGTTGGCACACGTTTTCGTCTTGACTCTCCGGTAGAAACTTTGGGGCACTCTTTGAGGTTCTATGTGTTGGTTGAATAGATGAATCTGAGATTGTGTGATGCATATCGCATAATCATACCCACGGATACTTGAGGTGACATTGGAGTATCTAGGTGACATTAGGGTGTTGATTGATTTGTGTCTTAAGGTGTTATTCTAGTACGAACTCTAGGGCTGTTTGTGACACTTATAGGAATAGCCCAACGGATTGATTGGAAAGAATAACTTTGAGGTGGTTTCGTACCCTACCATAATCTCTTCGTTCGTTCTCCACTATTAGTGACTTTGGAGTGAGTCTTTGTTGCATGTTGAGGGATAGTTATATGATCCAATTATGTTATTATTGTTGAGAGAACTTGCACTAGTGAAAGTATGAACCCTAGGCCTTGTTTCCTAGCATTGCAATACCATTTACGCTCACTTTTACCACTTGTTACCTTGCTGTTTTTATATTTTCAGATTACAAAAACGTTTATCTACCATCCATATTGCACTTGTATCACCATCTCTTCGCCGAACTAGTGCACCTATACAATTTACCATTGTATTGGGTGTGTTGGGGACACAAGAGACTCTTTGTTATTTGGTTGCAGGGTTGCCTGAGAGAGACCATCTTCATCCTATGCCTCCCACGGATTGATAAACCTTAGGCCATCCACTTGAGGGAAATTTTCTACTGTCCTACAAACCTCTGCACTTGGAGGCCCAACAACGTCTACAAGAAGAAGGTTGTGTAGTAGACACCAAGCAGTTTCTGGCGCCGTTGCCGGGGAGGTGAGTGCTTGAAGGTATATCTTTATATCTTGCAATCGAATCTTTTTGTTTCTTGTTTTAGCACTAGTTTAGTTTATAAAAGAAAACTACAAAAAATGGAATTGAGTTTACCTCATATGCTTCATCTTTTTAATATCTTTCATGAGTATGATGGAATGGAAAATTGTGCCAAAGTGTTAGAAGAAGAATGCATTAAAATGTTTGGCACTAAATCTTTGAATGATGAGCATGATTGCAATGTTGTTAGTATGAACTCCTTCCATATCCATAGTACTAATGATGATTGCACTAGTTATGATGAAAATGTCTCCTATAAACATGTCAATTTTTGTGGAGTGCATTGGGTTTGCAAGTACACACCAAATAGGGAAGATAGATATTGCAAGAGGCATAAGCATTTAGAAACTAAATTGTTGCAAGAAAGGCTAGATGTTTGTGCTGAAAGATTCAATATTTATCGCCATCCTTGTGAACTTTGCAATGAACATGGTCATTTAAAGCTCCAATGCTATTTGTTTCATGATCAAGTCGTGTCCAAAAATTGTGATAACTTGATTACCCTTGAGCATCATAAAGAGCTTAGTCTTCTTTTGGGTTATGAAGAAATGAAACATATAACTGAGGGTATTCCAAAATTTAATCTCGATAAATTTCTTGATTTTGATCTAGAGGAAATTTATATGTACTGTGCGGTGAATTGCATTGAAAACCCTTATATTGTCAATTACATAAAGAAAATAAAACAAATAGAGGATGAAGAGAATACTAATGAAAGGGAAGAGACTTCCCAATATCCTCCTATTATTTCTTATGATGAAACATGTAACGAGGAGGAGCCTTCTATTCAACCAATCTCATTAATAAGGAGCTCCAAAAAGAGGATTGAACCCACACATGATGTGGTGAAGAAGAAGAAAAGAAAAAGGAAGAGAGGTAAAAAGATATCTCTCCCAAATAATGTTGCTCCTATTATTGTTGTGCCTCATGAAAATGAATCAAAAATAATTGTGGAAGATGATGATCTCATTATGCCTATTGCTTGTTGTGATGATTATGATTGGGAAGATAATGATACTTCTTATGATCTTGAAAATCTTTTTGGCACTTGCTTGGAAGAATATGATAATTGCTATACTATTGGTGCTATCCATACTATTAATGATGAGAGTGATTATGCTTATGATATGAAAAGGCCCAAGCTTGGGGATGCTATGTTTGATGAAGATGATGTTTTTGAGAATATATTTGCTGCAATTAATGTTTGTCCCAAGCTTGGGGATGCTACGTTTAATGAAGATGATATTTTTAGTCTCCCAAGTTTTGATATGCAAAATTATAATGATGATAGCATGCCTTCTACCTATGATGATTATATTGATGAAAGTGGGTTTGGAAGAGTGTCAACTTTAGGAACTAATGATCCCACTATTTTGGAGGATGTTGAATCTTATAATATTTATGAAATTGGATTTGGAGAGGTCATGACTTTATTTAGTGATGAGTCCACTATTTCGGAAGAGGTTTCAATCGATTATGATGAGAACAAAGCTGCTACTTATGATGATTATTGTGATGAAACATATGCTATAAAAAGTAGTGATGATTATATTTATAAAACTTGTCATGATCATGATTACCCTTCTTCTGAACATTACTCTTTTAATGTGGAAACAATTTATAGTATTCAAGTCTCTTATGATACTCCAACTATTCCGAATGAGAAGAATTTTGCTTATGTGGAGAGTAGTAAAATTTCTATGCAAGTAGATCATGAAAAGAATGCTTTAGGTGCTGGTTATATTGTTGAATTGATTCATGATGCTACTGAAAATTATTATGAGGGAGGAATATATGCTTGTAGGAATGGCAATAATATCAAGTTTCCTCTCTATGTGCTTAAAGTTTTGAAGTTATGCTTGTTTTGCCTTCCTATGCTAGTTGATTATTGTTCCCATAAGTTGTTTTCTCACAAAATCCCTATGCATAGGAAGTGGGTTAGACTTAAAATTGCTAGTCATATTCTTCATGATGCTCTCTTTATTTTTCAATTCTTATCTTTTATGTGAGCATCATTGAAATCATCATGCCTAGCTAGGGGCGTTAAACGTTAGCGTTTGTTGGGAGGCAACCCAATTTTATTTTAGTTCTTTGCCTTTTGCTCCTGTTTAGGAATAAATATTTGATCTAGCCTCTGGTTAGATTTGTTTTTATGTTTTAATTAGTGTTTGTGCCAAGTTAAACCTATAGGATCTTCTTGGATGATAGTTATTTGATCTTGCTGAAAATTCCAGAAACTTTCTGTTCACGAAAACAATTGTTTAAAATCACCAGAACGTGATAAAATACTGATTCTAATTGCAGCAGATCAATAAACAAATTTTTTAGGTCTTCCTATTTTGGCTGAATTTTTGGAGTTCCAGAAGTTTGCGTCAGTTACAGATTACTACAGACTGTTCTGTTTTTGACAGATTCTGTTTTTCGTGTGCTGTTTGCTTATTTTGATAAATCTATGGCTAGTAAAATAGTTTATAAACCATAGAGAAGTTGGAATACAGTGGGTTTAACACCAATACAAATAAAGAATGAGTTCATTACAGTAGCTTGAAGTGGTGTTTTGTTTTGTTTCGCTAACGGAGCTCACGAGTTTTCTGTTGAGTTTTCTGTTGTGAAGTTTTCAAGTTTTGGGTAAAGATTCGATGGACTATGGAATAAGGAGTGGCAAGAGCCTAAGCTTGGGGATGCCCAAGGCACCCCAAGGTAATATTCAAGGACAACCAAGAGCCTAAGCTCGGGGATGCCCCGGCAGGCATCCCCTCTTTAGTCTTCGTTCATCGATAACTTACTTGGAGCTATATTTTTATTCACCACATGATATGTGTTTTGCTTGGAGCGTCATTTTATTTTCTTTATATTTGCTTGCTATTTGAATAAATTACCAAGATATGAAATTCTTAAATGAGAGAGAGTCTTCACATAGCTAAATAATTATTTAACTACTCGTTGATCTTCACTTATATCTTTTTGGAGTAGTTTGTCATTTACTCGTGTGCTTCACTTATATCCTATGAGTAAATGGTTGAATGATTTGAATGTCATAAATCTGAAATTATATATGCTTCTTATGTTTATCCTATGGGGAGTAATGACTTCACATATAAGAAGTAGAGGTGGTAAATTTTTTGAAGGTTAGCAAACATTGTATTGGTCACTTGAACAATTCATGAAAGAATATTGAAGGAAGAGAGATTTCACATATAAATATACTATCTTGGACATCTTCTATGATTGTGAGCCCCATTAATTATTTTCAAATCTGAGCAAATTAGTTGAAGTTGGACAAGGAAGACAACATAATGAGTTATGCTTGGGTATATTTGTATAGAAGTTATATTGTTATGGATCCTCTAACATGTGGTGCTTGCTATTTAGAATCCTTTGCTGGCCAAAATATCTGTACTAAGCAGGAATACTGCTTGTGCATCCAAAATCCTTGAACCAAGTTTCTTCCATGAGTGCCCACCATATCTACCTATATGCGGTATTTACCTGCCGTTCCAAGTAAATTTGCATGTGCCAAACTCTAAACCTTCAAATAATAATCTATTTTGTATGCCCGAATCGCTCATGTAGCGACTAGGGGCTAGCAGTATCTTCCATGCTAGGTGGGTTATTCTCACGATGAGTGGACTCCGCTCATCATTCACGAGAAAATGGCTGGTAATTGGGATGCCCAGTCCTATGATCAAAAGATCAAAAACAAATTCGCAAATAATGTAAACAAAACTCCCCCAGGATTGTTGAAAGTTGGAAGGCACCCGTTGTTTCAGACTAGCCGTGGAGTGTGATCGTTGGTGGAGGGGGAGTAAAATCTTCACCTTTCTGCGTGGGAACCGCCTATGATGTATCTAGTATGGAAGATATTGGGAACTCTTGGTCGTTATGTTGAAAATGAAAGCATACCTCTCAAAATTATTTTCATCTCTGTTTTTGCTTCGAGCTCTGGCACCTCTGCAAATCCCTGCTTCCCTCTGCGAAGGGCCTACCTTTTACTTTTATGCAATATTCAGTATTATTCCTTCTCATTCCAACCTATTCTTTAGTTGGCAAGCATCATATGATGGAAAGATCTAAGCATATATGGCCATTCAAATATATTTGATCATGAATTATTACTGTTGACATAACCCTTGAGGTAAAAGGTTGGGAGGCGAAATATTAAGCCCCTATCTTTCTCTGTGTTCGATGAATACTATTTGTTCTAAAAATATGCTTTGAGTGGTAGCAATCATGGAAGACTAAATGATAGTTGAGTATGTGGAGTTTGCTAAATCAAAGCTCTGACATAGACTCTTCCTGAAAATAAGATGAATTGTAATTGTTTGATGACTAATAACACGGTTTGTTAGTTTTCAAGAAAGTTTATGATCTATACTTTAACATGTGAATAGTTTGTTACTTGATCATGCAAAGTTCTATGAGTTGAGCTACTGTTATGACATATAATGATGCTAGAAAAGGTGATTGAAATTATCATTGATCAAACTTATGCACCTGCTAGCATTCACACTCCATAAATTCTTTCTTTTATCATTTACCTACTCAAGGACGAGCAGGAATTAAGCTTGGGGATGTTGATACGTCTCCAACGTATCTATAATTTATGAAGTATTCATGCTATTATATTATCTTTCTAGGATGTTTTATATGCATTTATATGCTATTTTATATGATTTTTGGAACTAACCTATTAACCTAGAGCCCAGTGCCAGTTTCTTTTTTTCCTTTTTTTTGAGTTTTACAGAAAAGGAATACCAAACGGAGTCCAATTGACGTGCCCATTTTTGACGATTTTTTTATGGACCAAAAGAAGCCTCCGGAGCAAAAGAGTTGGGCCAGAAGAGTCCCGAGCTGTCCACGAGGGTGGAGGGCGCGCCCACCCCCCTGGGCGTGGGCCCCTGCCTCGTGGACGACTCGGGAACCTCCTTGACGTGAGACCTACGCCAAAAATTCCTATAAATACTGAAACCTACAGAGAACAGAATAGATCGGGAGTTCCGCCGCCGCAAGCCTCTGTAGCCACCAAAAACCAATCGGGACCCTGTTCCGGCACCCTACCGGAGGGGGGAACCCTCACCGGTGGCCATCTTCATCATCCCGGCGATCTCCATGACGAGGAGGGAGTAGTTCACCCTCGGGGCTGAGGGTATGTACCAGTAGCTATGTGTTTGATCTCTCTCTCTCTCTCGTGTTCTTGAGGTGATACGATCTTGATGTATCGCGAGCTTTGCTATTGTAGTTGGATCTTATGTTGCTTCTCCCCCTCTACTCTCTTGTAATGGATTGAGTTTTCCCTTTGAAGTAATCTTATCGGATTGAGTCTTTAATGATTTGAGAAAACTTGATGTATGTCTTGCCGTGCGTATCTATGGTGACAATGGGATATCACTTGATTCACTTGATGTATGTTTTGGTGATCAACTTGCGGGTTCCGCCCATGGACCTATGCATAGGGGTTGGCACACGTTTTCGTCTTGACTGTCTCGTACAAACTTTGGGGCACTCTTTGAGGTTCTATGTGTTGGTTGAATAGATGAATCTGAGATTGTGTGATGCATATCGCATAATCATACCCACGGATACTTGAGGTGACATTGGAGTATCTAGGTGACATTAGGGTGTTGGTTGATTTGTGTCTTAAAGTGTTATTCTAGTACGAACTCTAGGTCTGTTTGTGACACTTATAGGAATAGCCCAACAGATTGATTGGAAAGAATAACTTTGAGGTGGTTTCGTACCCTACCATAATCTCTTCGTTCGTTCTCTACTATTAGTGACTTTGGAGTGACTCTTTGTTGCATGTTGAGGGATAGTTATATGATCCAATTATGTTATTATTGTTGAGAGAACTTGCACTAGTGAAAGTATGAACCCTTGGCCTTGTTTCCTAGCATTGCAATGCTGTTTACGCTCACTTTTACCACTTGTTACCTTGCTGTTTTATATTTTCAGATTACAAAAACCTTTATCTGCCATCCATATTGCACTTGTACCACCATCTCTTCGCCGAACTAGTGCACCTATACAATTTACCATTGTATTGGGCGTGTTGGGGACACAAGAGACTCTTTGTTATTTGGTTGCAGGGTTGCTTGAGAGAGACCATCTTCATCCTATGCCTCCCACGGATTGATAAACCTTAGGTCATCCACTTCAGGGAAATTTGCTACTGTCCTACAAACCTCTGCACTTGGAGGCCCAACAACGTCTACAAGAAGAAGGTTGTGTAGTAGACACCACGGATGCTTGCGAGAGGGGTTAATCATAAGTGGGAGGCTTGTCCAAGTAAGGACAACACCCAAGCACCGGTCCACCCACATATCAAATTATCAAAGTAACGAACGTGAAACATATTAGCATGATGAAAACTAGCTTGACAATAATTCCCATGTGTCCTCGGAAGCGCTTTGCTTTATATAAGAGTTCGTCCAGGCTTATCCTTTGTTATAAAATGGATTGGGCCACCTTGCTTAACTTTTCCTACAGTTGTTACTTGTTACCTGATGTCTACTACGCAACCTTGTTCTTGTAGACGTTGTTGGGCCTCCAAGTGCAGAGGTTTGTAGGATAGTAGCAAATTCCCCTCAAGTGGATGACCTAAGGTTTATCAATCCGTGGGAGGCGTAGGATGAAGGTGGTCTCTCTC
The DNA here is from genome assembly GCF_018294505.1 of Triticum aestivum. Lineage (NCBI taxonomy): Eukaryota > Viridiplantae > Streptophyta > Magnoliopsida > Poales > Poaceae > Triticum > Triticum aestivum. The sequence goes on along the minus strand of NC_057811.1, from coordinate 383,200,632 downwards.
AAGCAACCCTGCAACCAAATAACAAAGAGTCTCTTGTGTCCCCAACACACCCAATACAATGGTAAACTGTATAGGTGCACTAGTTCGGCGAAGAGATGGTGATACAAGTGCAATATGGATAGTAGATATAGGTTTTTGTAATCTGAAATTATAAAAACAGCAAGGTTGCAAGTGGTAAAAGTGAGCAAAAACGGTATTGCAATGCTTCGAAACAAGGCCTAGGGTTCATACTTTCACTAGTGCAAGTTCCCTCAACAATGATAACATAATTAGATCATATAACAATCCCTCAACGTGCAACAAAGAGTCACTCCAAAGTCACTAATAGCGGAGACCATAAAGCTTCTCATGATCAAGTAACAAGCTATTCACATGTTAAAGCATAGACCATAAACTTTCTTGAAAACTAATAAACTATGTTCTCAGTGATCAAACAATTGCATTTCATCTTATTTTCAGGAAGGGTCTATGTAAGAGCTTTGATTTAGCAAATCCCACATACTCAACTATCATATAGTATTCCATGATTGCTACCACTCAAAGCATATTTTTAGAACAAATAGCATCCATTGGACATAGAGAAAGATAGGGGCTTAATGTTTCGCCTCCCAACTTATTTATCATATAGATAATTGTCAACAATAATAATTCATGATCAAATATATTTGAATGGTTATATATGCTTAGATCTTTCCCCATCACATGATGCTTGCCAACCAACGAGTAGGTTGGAATGAGAAGGAATACTACTGACTCTTGCATAAAAGTAAAATATAGGCCCTTCGCAAAGGGAAGCAGAGATTTGTAGAGGTGCCAGAGCTCGAAGCTTTTAAAACAGAGATGAAAATAATTTTGAGAGGTATGCTTTCATTGTCAACATAACAACCAAGAGTTCCCAATATCTTCCATACTAGACACATTATAGGCGGTTCCCAAACAGAAAGGTAAAGATTTTACTCCCCCTCCAGCAACAATCACACTCCACGGCTTGTCCGGAACAACGGGTGTCGTCCAACTATCAACAATCCTGGGGGAGTTTTGTTTAAATTATTTGCGATTTTGTTTTTGATCTTTTGATCATAGGACTGGGCATCCCAGTTACCAGCCATTTTCTCATGAACGGTGAGCGGAGTCCACTCATCGTGAGAATAACCCACCTAGCATAGAAGATACTGACAGCCCCTAGTCACTACATGAGCGATTCGGGCATACAAAACAAATTATTATTTGAAGGTTTAGAGTTTGGAACATGCAAATTTACTTGGAACGGCAGGTAAATACCGCATATAGGTAGATATGGTGGACACTCGTGGAAGAAGGTTGGTTCAAGGAATTTGGATGCACAAGCAGTATTCCCGCTTAGTACAGAAATTTAGGCTAGCAAAAGATTCTAAAAAGCAAGCACCACATGTCGGAGGATCTATAACAATATAACTTCTATACAAATATACCCAAACATAACTCATTAAGTTGTCTTCCTTGTCCAACTTCAACTAATTTGCTCAAGTTTGGAAAATAATTAATGGGGCTCACAATCATAGAAGATGTCCAAGATAGTATATTTATATGTGAAACCTCTCTTCCTTCAATATTCTTTCATGAATTGTTCAAGTGACCAATACTATGTTTGCTAACTTTCAATAAATTTACCACCTCTACTGCTTATATGTGAAGTCATTACTCCCCATGGGATAAGCATATGAAGCATATATAATTTCAGATTTGTGATATTCAAATCATTCAACCATTTACTCATAGGATATAAGTGAAGCACAAGAGTAAATGACAAACTACTCCAAAAAGATATAAGCGAAGATAAATGAGTAGTTGAATAATTAGGTAACTATGTGAAGACTATCTCTCATTTAAGTATTTTAGATCTTAAGTACTTTACTCAAACAGGAAGAAAAACAAAATAAAATGACATTGCAAGGATAGCACATATCATGTGAAGAAGCAAAAACTTAGGCTCAACCAAAACTGACCGATAATTGTTGAAGAAGAATGGTGGGATGCCTACCGGGGCATCCCCAAGCTTAGATGCTTGAGACTTCTCGAAATATTAGCTAGGGATGCCTTGGGCATCCCCAAGCTTGAGCTCTTGTGTCTCCTTAATTCCTGTCATATCACATTTCCCGAAATCTTAAAACTTCATGAACACAAAACTCAACAAGAACTCATGAGGTAGGTTAGTATAAATCCATGCAAAACCTTATCATTCTCTACTGTAGAAAATCACTAAACTTATAATTTGAAATTGCATACTAAATGCCTCTGCATATTTAAAACTCCTATCCTCAAATAGAATCATTAAACAAGCAAACATATGCAAAAAATGCAAACATAACAGCAATCTGTCTAGACAGAACAGTCTATAAAAAATGCAAGAGGAATCATACTTCCCTAACTCCAAAACTTTTGAAAAGTTACCACAATTTACAAAATTTGTTGTTACTCATTGTTTAAAAAATTCAAGATTTTATCATGTTCTGACTATTCACAAATATTCAAAACATAACAGCAAACTTTCTGTTTTTAAAACAACAACATCTAGACTTGCAAAATAAGCATGGTAAAGGCTATACTTGACTTTTTATTGAACTAAAAGATGCAAAACATTACTCTAAATAACAGCAAGAAAATCCTAATAAAATAAAATGATGCTCCAAGCAAAACTCATATCATGTGGTGAATAAAAATATAGCCCCAAGTAAAGTTACTGATGAACGAAGACGAAAGAGGGGATGCCATCCGGGGCATCCCCAAGCTTAGTTTGCTTGGGTATTCCTTGAATATTACCTTGGGGTGCCTTGTGCATCCCTAAGCTTAGGCTCTTGTCACTCATTGTTCCATAGTCCATCGAAACTTCACCCAAAACTTGAAAACTTCACAACACAAAACTCAACAGAAAACTCGTAAGCTCCGTTAGTATAATAAAACAAATCATTCACTTTGGTACTGTCAAGACAAGATTCATATTTTTTTCTCACATGATGCCTATTGTACCCTATCATTTATACAATTTATATTAAGAAATATAAGCCATAGAAACTAGAAAACAAGCAAACTATGCATTGAAAACAGAATCTGTCAAAAACAGAATAGTTTGTAAAGATCTGAATTGAATTCATACTTCTGTAACTAAAACAATTCTGAAAAAATAGGACAATCTAGAAAATTTGTATATCAATCTTGTGTAAAAAAAATCAGATCAATGCATGTTCCAGTGAATTTTCAAAATTCCTGGACTGGGAGCAAAATTTTCTGTTTTTGCACAGAATCAAGTCGGCTATCATCCATACTATCCCAAAGGCTTTACTTGGCAGTTTATTGAAACAAAAGGTATAAAACATGATTACTACAGTAGCTTAATCATGTGAACACTCAAAAACAGTAGGTATAAGTATTGGGTTGTCTCCCAACAAGCGCTTTTTTTAATGCCTTTTTAGCTAGGCATGATGATTTCAATGATGCTCACATAAAAGATAAGAATTGAAACATAATGGGAGCATCATGAAGCATATGACATGCACATTTAATTCTAACCCACTTCCTATGCATAGGTATTTTGTGAGAAAACAACTTATGGGAGCAAGAATCAACTAGCATAGGAAGGTAAAGCAAGCATAACTTCAAGATTTTCAACACATAGAGAGGAAACTTGATATTATTGCAATATGTAAAAGCATAAGTTCCTCTCTCATAATAATTTTCAGTAGCATCACGAATGAATTCAACAATATAACCATCACATAAAGCATTACTTTTATGATCCATAAGCATAGAAATTTTATTACTCTTCACATAAGCAAATTTCTTCTCATGAATAGTAGTGGGAGCAAACTCAACAAAATAACTATCATGTGAGGCATAATCCAATTGAAAATTAAAATCATGATGACAAGTTTCATGGTTATCATTATTCTTTATAGCATACATGTCATCACAATAATCATCATAGATAGAAACTTTGTTCTCATAATCAGTTAGAACCTCTTCCGAAATAGTGGATTCATCAATAAATAAAGTCATGACCTCTCCGAATCCAGTTTTATCATTATAATAAGATTCAACACCCTCCGAAATAGTGGGATCATTACTTCCTAAAGTTGACACTCTTCCAAACCAACTTTCATCAATATAATCATCATAAATAGGAGGCATGATATCATCATAATAAATTTGCTCATCAAAACTTGGGAGACTAAAAAGATCGTATTCATCAAACATAGCATCCCCAAGCTTGTGGCTTTGCATATCATTAGCATCATGGATATTCCAAGAATTCATACTAACAACATTGCAATCATGCTCATCATTCAAAAACTTAGTGCCAAACATTTTATAGACTTCTTCTTCTAGCACTTGAGCACAATTTTCCTTTCCATCATTTTCACGAAAGATATTAAAAAGATGAAGCATATGAGGCAACCTCAATTTCATTTTTTGTAGTTTTCTTTTATAAACTAAACTAGTGATAAAGCAAGAAACTAAAAGATTCGATTGCAAGATCTAAACATATACCTTCAAGCACTAACCTCCCCAGCAACGGAGCCAGAAAAGAGCTTCGTTGACGGGGTGTTAGTGTGATACGTCTCCAACGTATCTATAATTTTTTTATTGTTCCATGCTATATTATATTCTGTTTTGGACATTAATGGGCTTTATTATACACTTTTATATTATTTTTGGGACTAACCTATTAACCGGAGGCCCAGCCCAGAATTGTTTTTTTGCCTATTTCAGAGTTTCGCGGAAAAAGAATATCAAACGGAGTCCAAACGGAATGAAACCTTCGGGAACGTGATTTTTGGAACGAACGTGATCCAAAGGACTTGGACCCTACGTCAAGACATCAACCAGGAAGGCACGAGGTGGGGGGCGCGCCTACCCCCCTGGGTGCGGCCTCCGCCCTCGTGGGCCCCATGTTGCTCCACCAACGTCCTTCTTCCTCCTATATATACCTACGTACCCCCAAACTACCAGATACGGAGCCAAAAACCTAATTCCACTGCTGCAACCTTCTGTACCCGTGAGATCCCATCTTGGGGCCTTTTCCGGAGCTCCGCCGGAGGGGGCATCGATCACGGAGAGCTTCTGTTGGGTAACATAGTAATTTCAAAAATTTCCTACGCACACGCAAGATCATGGTGATGCATAACAACGAGAGGGGAGAGTGTTGTCCACGTACCCTCGTAGACCGAAAGCGGAAGGGTTAACACAACGCGGTTGATGTAGTCGTACGTCTTCACGATCCGACCGATCAAGTACCGAACGCACGGCACCTCCGAGTTCAGCACACGTTCAGCTCGATGACGTCCCTCGAACTCCGATCCAGCCGAGTGTTGAGGGAGAGTTTCGTCAGCACGACGGCGTGGTGACGATGATGATGTTCTACCGACGCAGGGCTTCGCCTAAGCACCGCTACGATATTATCGAGGTGTAATATGGTGGAGGGGGGCACCACACATGGCTAAGAGATCCATAGATCAATTGTTGTCTAGAGGTGCCCCCCTGCCCCCGTATATAAAGGAGCAAGGGGGAGGCCGCCGGCCAAGGAGGAGAGGCGCGCCAAGGGGGGAGTCCTACTCCCACCGGGAGTAGGACTCCTCCTTTCCTTGTTGGAATAGGAGAAGGGAAGGGAGAAGGAGAAAGAAGGAAGGGGGCGCCACCCCCCCTTCCCTAGTCCAATTCGGACTAGTCCATGGGGAGGGGTGCGGCCACCCTTTGGGGCCTTTCTCTCCTTTCCCGTATGGCCCATTAAGGCCCAATACGAATTCCCGTAACTCTCCGGTACTCCGGAAAATACCCGAATCACTCGGAACCTTTCCGAAGTCCGAATATAGTCGTCCAATATATCGATCTTTACGTCTCGGCCATTTCGAGACTCCTCGTCATGTCCCCGATCTCATCCGGGACTCCGAACTCCTTCGGTACATCAACATACATAAACTCATAATAAAACTGTCATCGTAACGTTAAGCGTGCGGACCCTACGGGTTCGAAAACTATGTAGACATGACCGAGACACCTCTCCGGTCAATAACCAATAGCGGAACCTGGATGCTCATATTGGTTCCCACATATTCTACGAAGATCTTTATCGGTCAGACCGCATAACAACATACGTTGTTCCCTTTGTCATCGGTATGTTACTTGCCCGAGATTCGATCGTCGGTATCTCGATACCTAGTTCAATCTCGTTACCGGCAAGTCTCTTTACTCGTTCCGTAATACATCATCCCGCAACTAACTCATTAGTCACAATACTTGCAAGGCTTATAATGATGTGTATTACTGAGTGGGCCCAGAGATACCTCTCCGACACTCGGAGTGACAAATCCTAATCTCGAAATACGCGAACCCAACAAGTACCTTTGGAGACACCTTTATAATCACCCAGTTACGTTGTGACGTTTGGTAGCACACAAAGTGTTCCTCCGGTAAACGGGAGTTGCATAATCTCATAGTCATAGGAACATGTATAAATCATGAAGAAAGCAATAGCAACATACTAAACGATCGAGTGCTAAGCTAACGGAATGGGTCAAGTCAATCACGTCATTCTCCTAATGAGGTGATCCTGTTAATCAAATGACAACTCATGTCTATGGCTAGGAAACATAACCATCTTTGATTAACGAGCTAGTCAAGTAGAGGCATACTAGTGACACTCTGTTTGTCTATGTATTCACACATGTATTATGTTTCCGGTTAATACAATTCTAGCCTGAATAATAAACATTTATCATGATATAAGGAAATAAATAATACTTTATTATTGCCTCTAGGGCATATTTCCTTCAGTCTCCCACTTGCACTAGAGTCAATAATCTAGTTCACATCGCCATGTGATGTAACATCAATAATTCACATCACCATGTGATTAACACCCATAGTTCACATTGTCATGTGACCAACACCCAAAGGGTTTACTAGAGTCAATAATCTAGTTCACATCGCTATGTGATTAACACCCAAAGAGTACTAAGGTGTGATCATGTTTTGATTGTGAGATAATTTTAGTCAACGGGTCTGCACATTCAGATCCGTAAGTATTTTGCAAATTTCTATGTCTACAATGCTCTGCACGAACCTACTCTAGCTAATTGCTCCCACTTTCAATATGTATCTAGACCGAGACTTGGAGTCATCTAGATTAGTGTCAAAACTTTCATCGACGTAACCCTTTACGACGAACCTTTTTTCACTTCCATAATCGAGAAATATATCATTATTCCACTAAGGATAATCTTGACCGCTGTCCAGTGATCTACTCCTAGATCACTATTGTACTCCCTTGCCAAAATCAGTGTAGGGTATACAATAGATCTGGTACACAGCATGGCATACTTTATAGAACCTATGGCCAAGGCATAGGGAATGACTTTCATTCTCTTTCTATCTTCTGCCGTGGTCGGGCTTTGAGTCTTACTCAATTTCACACCTTGTAACACAGGCAAGAACTCTTTCTTTGACTGTTCTATTTTGAACTACTTCAAAATCTAGTTAAGGTATGTACTCATTGAAAAAAAACTTATCAAGCGTCTTGATCTATCTCTATAGATCTTGATGCTCAATATGTAAGCAGCTTCACCGAGGTCTTTCTTTTAAAAACTCCTTTCAAACACTCCTTTATGCTTTGTAGAATAATTCTACATTATTTCCGATCAACAATATGTCATTCACATATACTTATCAGAAATGCTGTAGTGCTCCCACTCAGTTTCTTGTAAATACAGGCTTCACCGCAAGTCTGTATAAAACTATATCCTTTGATCAACTTATCAAAGCGTATATTCCAACTCCGAGATGCTTGCACCAGTCCATAGATGGATCGCTGGAGCTTACATATTTTGTTAGCACCTTTAGGATTGACAAAACCTTCTGGTTGCATCATATACAACTCTTCTTTAATAAATCCATTAAGGAATGCAGTTTTGTTTATCCATTTGCCATATTTCATAAAATGCGGCAATTGCTAACATGATTCAGACAGATTTTAGCATAGATACGAGTGAGAAACTCTCATCGTAGTCAACACCTTGAACTTGTCGAAAACCTTTTTGCGACAATTCTAGCTTTGTAGACAGTAACACTACTATCACTGTCTATCTTCCTCTTGAAGATCCATTTAATCTAAATGGCTCGCTGATCATTGGGCAAGTCAATCAAAGTCCATACTTTGTTCTCATATATGGATCTCATCTCAGATTTCATGGCCTCAAGCCATTTCGCGGAATCTGGGCTCATCATCGCATCCTCATAGTTCGTAGGTTCGTCACGGTCAAATAACATGACCTCCAGAACAGGATTACCGTACCACTCTGGTGTGGATCTCACTCTGGTTTACCTACGAGGTTTGGTAGTAACTTGATCTGAAGTTACATGATCATCATCATTAACTTCCTCACTAATTGGTGTAGGAGTCACAGGAACAGATTTCTGTGATGAACTACTTTCCAATAAGGGAGCAGGTACAGTTACCTCATCAAGTTCTACTTTCCTCCCACTCACTTCTTTCGAGAGAAACTCCTTCTCTAGAAAGGATCCATTCTTAGCAACGAATGTCTTGCCTTCGGATCTGTGATAGAAGGTGTATCCAACTGTCTCCTTTGGGTATCCTATGAAGACACATTTCTCCGATTTGGGTTTTACCTTATCAGGATGAAACCTTTTCACATAAGTTTCGCAACCCCAAACTTTAAGAAACGACAACTTTGGTTTCTTGCCAAACCACAGTTCATAAGATGTCGTCTCAACGGATTTAGATGGTACCCTATTTAACGTGAATGCAGCTGTCTCTAATGCATAACCCGAAAAACGATAGTGGTAGATCGGTAAGAGACATCATATATCGCACCATATCTAATAAAGTACGGTTACGATGTTCGGACGCACCATTACACTGTGGTGTTCCAGGTGGCGTGAGTAGTGAAACTATTTCACATTGTTTTAACTGAAGGCCAAACTCATAACTCAAATACTCTTCTCCACGATCAGATCGTAGAAACTTTATTTTCTTGTTACGATGATTTTCCGCTTCACTCTGAAATTATATGAACTTTTCAAATGTTTCAGACTTCTGTTTCATTAAGTAGATATACCCATATCTGCTCAAATCATCTGTGAAGGTCAGAAAATAATGATACCTGCTATGAGCCTCAATATTCATCAGACCACATACATCTGTATGTATGATTTCCAACAAATCTGTTGCTCTCTCCGTAGTTCCGGAGAACGGCGTTTTAGTCATCTTGCCCATGAGGTACGGTTCGCAAGCATCAAGTGATTCATAATCAAGTGATTCCAAAATCCCATCAGTATGGAGTTTCTTCATGCGCTTTACACCAATGTGACCTAAACGGCAGTGCCACAAATAAGTTGCACTATCATTATTAACTTTGCATCTTTTGGCTTCATTATTATGAATATGTGTATCACTACGATCGAGATCCAACAAACCATTTTATTGGGTGTATGACCATAGAAGGTTTTATTCATGTAAACAGAACAACAATTATTCTCTAATTTAAATGAATAACCGTATTGCAACAAACATGATCAAATCATATTCATGCTCAACCCAAACACCAAATAACACTTATTTAGTTTCAACACTAATCCCGAAAGTATAGGGAGTGTGCGATGATGATGATATCAATCTTGGAACTACTTCCAACACACATCGTCACCTCGCCTTTTACTAGTCTCTGTTTATTCTGCAACTCCCATTTCGAGTTACTACTCTTAGCAACTGAACCAGTATCAAATACCGAGGGGTTGCTATAAACACTAGTAAAGTACACATCAATAACATGTATATCCAATATACCTTTGTTCACTTTGTCATCCTTCTGATCCACCAAATAGTTGGGGTAGTTACGCTTCCAGTGACCAGTCCCTTTGCAGTAGAAGCAGTTAGTCTCAGGCTTAGGACCAGACTTAGGCTTCTTCACTTGAGCAGCAACTTGCTTGCTGTTCTTCTTGAAGTTCCCCATCTTCCCTTTGCCCTTTTCTAGAAACTAGTGGTCTTGTCAACCATCAACACTTGATGTTTTTCTTGATTTCTACCTTCGTCGATTTCAGCATCACGAAGAGATCGGGAATTACTTTCGTCATCCCTTGCATACTATAGTTCATCACGAAGTTCTACTAACTTGGTGATGGTGACTAGAGAATTCTGTCAATCACTATTTTATCTAGAAGATTAACTCCCACTTGATTCAAGCGATTGTAGTACCCAGACAATCTGAGCACATGCTCACTGCTTGAGCTATTCTCCTCCATCTTTTAGCTATAGAACTTTGTTGGAGACTTCATATCTCTCAACTCGGGTATTTTCTTGAAATATTAAGTTCAACTCCTGGAACATCTCATATGGTCCATGACGTTCAAAACGTCTTTGAAGTCCCGATTCTAAGCCGTTAAGCATGGTGCACTAAACTATCAAGTAGTCATCATATTGAGCTAGCCAAACGTTCATAACATCTGCATCTGCTCCTGCAATAGGTCTGTCACCTAGCGGTGCATCAAGGACATAATTCTTCTGTGCAGCAATGAGGATAATCCTCAGATCACGGATCCAATCCGCATCTTTGCTACTAACATCTTTCAACATAATTTTCTCTAGGAACATATCAAAAATAAACACAGGGAAGCAACAACGCGAGCTATTGATCTACAACATAATTTGCAAAAATACTATCAGGACTAAGTTCATGATAAATTTAAGTTCAATTAATCATATTACTTAAGAACTCCCACTTAGATAGACATCCCTCTAATCCTCTAAGTGATCACGTGATCCATATCAACTAAACCATGTCCGATCATCACGTGAGATGGAGTAGTTTCAACGGTGAACATCACTATGTTGATCATATCTACTATATGATTCACGCTCGACCTTTCGGTCTCCGTGTTCCGAGGCCATATCTGCATATGCTAGGCTCGTCAAGTTTAACCTGAGTATTCCGCGTGTGCAACTGTTTTGCACCCGTTGTATTTGAACGTAGAGCTTATCACACCCGATCATCACGTGGTGTCTCAGCACGAAGAACTTTCGCAACGGTGCATACTCAGGGAGAACACTTTTATCTTGAAATTTTAGTGAGAGGTCATCTTATAATGCTACCGTCAATCAAAGCAAGATAAGATGCATAAAAGATTAACATCACATGCAATCAATATAAGTGATATGATATGGCCATCATCATCTTGTGCTTGTGATCTCCATCTCCGAAGCACTGTCATGATCACCATCGTCACCGGCGCGACACCTTGATCTCCATCGTAGTATCGTTGTCGTCTCGCCAACTATTGCTTTTACGACTATCGCTACCGCTTACCGATAAAGTGAAACAATTACATGGTGATTGCATTGCATACAATAAAGCGACAACCATATGGCTCCTGCCAGGTGCCGATAACTCGGTTACAAAACATGATCATCTCATACAATAAAATATAGCATCATGTCTTGACCATATCACATCACAACATGCCCTGCAAAAACAAGTTAGACGTCCTCTACTTTGTTGTTGCAAGTTTTACGTGGCTGCTACGGGCTTAGCAAGAACCGTTCTTACCTACGCATCAAAACCACAATGATAGTTTGTCAAGTTGGTGTTGTTTTAACCTTCGCAAGGACCGGGCGTAGCCACACTCGGTTCAACTAAAGTGAGAGAGACAGACACCCGCCGGTCACCTTTAAGCAACGAGTGCTCGGAACGGTGAAACCAGTCTCGCGTAAGCGTACGCGTAATGTCGGTCCGGGCCGCTTCATCTCACAATACCGCCGAACAAAGTATGACATGCTGGTAAGCAGTATGACTTATATCGCCCACAACTCACTTGTGTTCTACTCGTGCATAACATAAACGCATAAAACCAGGCTCTGATACCACTGTTGGGTAACGTAGCAATTTAAAAAAATTCCTACGAACACGCAAGATCATGTTGATGCATAACAACGAGAGGGGAGAGTGTTGTCCACGTACCCTCGTAGACCGAAAGCGGAAGCGTTAACACAACGCGGTTGATGTAGTCGTACGTCTTCACGATCCGACCGATCAAGTACCGAACGCACGGCACCTCCGAGTTCAGCACACGTTCAGCTTGATGACGTCCCTCGAACTCCGATCCAGCCGAGTGTTGAGGGAGAGTTTCGTCAGCACGACGGCGTGGTGACGATGATGATGTTCTACCGACGCAGGGCTTCGCCTAAGCACCGCTACGATATTATCGAGGTGTAATATGGTGGAGGGGGGCACCGCACACGGCTAAGAGATCAATAGATCAATTGTTGTCTAGAGGTGCCCCCCTGCCCCCGTATATAAAGGAGCAAGGGGGAGGCCGCCGGCCAAGGAGGAGAGGCATGCCAAGGGGGGAGTCCTACTCCCACCGGGAGTAGGACTCCTCCTTTCCTTGTTGGAATAGGAGAAGGGAAGGGAGAAGGAAAAAGAAGGAAGGGGGCGCCCCCCCCCCTTCCCTAGTCCAATTCGGACTAGTCCATGGGGAGGGGTGCGGCCACCCTTTGGGGCCTTTCTCTCCTTTCCCGTATGGCCCATTAAGGCCCAATACGAATTCCCGTAACTCTCCGGTACTTCGAAAAATACCCGAATCACTCGGAACCTTTCCGAAGTCCGTATATAGTCGTCCAATATATCGATCTTTACGTCTCGGCCATTTCGAGACTCCTCGTCATGTCCCCGATCTCATCCGGGACTCCGAACTCCTTCGGTACATCAACATACATAAACTCATAATAAAACTGTCATCGTAACGTTAAGCGTGCGGACCCTACGGGTTCGAAAACTATGTAGACATGACCGAGACACCTCTTCGGTCAATAACCAATAGCGGAACCTGGATGCTCATATTGGTTCCCACATATTCTACGAAGATCTTTATCGGTCAGACCGCATAACAACATACGTTGTTCCCTTTGTCATCGGTATGTTACTTCCCCGAGATTCGATTGTCGGTATCTCGATACCTAGTTCAATCTCGTTACCGGCAAGTCTCTTTACTCGTTCCGTAATACAACATCCCGCAACTAACTCATTAGTCACAATGCTTGCAAGGCTTATAGTGATGTGTATTACTGAGTGGGCCCAGAGATACCTCACCGACACTCGGAGTGACAAATCCTAATCTCGAAATACGCCAACCCAACAAGTACCTTTGGAGACACCTGTAGAGCACCTTTATAATCACCCAGTTACGTTGTGACGTTTGGTAGCACACAAAGTGTTCCTCCGGTAAACGGGAGTTGCATAATCTCATAGTCATAGGAACATGTATAAGTCATGAAGAAAGCAATAGCAACATACTAAACGATCGAGTGCTAAGCTAACGGAATGGGTCAAGTCAATCACGTCATTCTCCTAATGAGGTGATCCTGTTAATCAAATGACAACTCATGTCTATGGCTAGGAAACATAACCATCTTTGATTAACGAGCTAGTCAAGTAGAGGCATACTAGTGACACTCTGTTTGTCTATGTATTCACACATGTATTATGTTTCCGGTTAATACAATTCTAGCCTGAATAATAAACATTTATCATGATATAAGGAAATATATAATACTTTATTATTGCCTCTAGGGCATATTTCCTTCAGTCTCCCACTTGCACTAGAGTCAATAATCTAGTTCACATCGCCATGTGATGTAACATCAATAATTCACATCACCATGTGATTAACACCCATAGTTCACATTGTCATGTGACCAACACCCAAAGGGTTTACTAGAGTCAATAATCTAGTTCACATCGCTATGTGATTAACACCCAAAGAGTACTAAGGTGTGATCATGTTTTGATTGTGAGATAATTTTAGTCAACGGGTCTGCACATTCAGATCCGTAAGTATTTTGCAAATTTCTATGTCTACAATGCTCTGCACGAAGCTACTCTAGCTAATTGCTCCCACTTTCAATATGTATCTAGACCGAGACTTGGAGTCATCTAGATTAGTGTCAAAACTTTCATCGACGTAACCCTTTACGACGAACCTTTTTTCACTTCCATAATCGAGAAATATATCATTATTCCACTAAGGATAATCTTGACCGCTGTCCAGTGATCTACTCCTAGATCACTATTGTACTCCCTTGCCAAAATCAGTGTAGGGTATACAATAGATCTGGTACACAGCATGGCATACTTTATAGAACCTATGGCCAAGGCATAGGGAATGACTTTCATTCTCTTTCTATCTTCTGCCGTGGTCGGGCTTTGAGTCTTACTCAATTTCACACCTTGTAACACAGGCAAGAACTCTTTCTTTGACTGTTCTATTTTGAACTACTTCAAAATCTTGTTAAGGTATGTACTCATTGAAAAAAAACTTATCAAGCGTCTTGATCTATCTCTATAGATCTTGATGCTCAATATGTAAGCAGCTTCACCGAGGTCTTTCTTTGAAAAACTCCTTTCAAACACTCCTTTATGCTTTGCAGAATAATTCTACATTATTTCTGATCAACAATATGTCATTCACATATACTTATCAGAAATGGTGTAGTGCTCCCACTCACTTTCTTGTAAATACAGGCTACACCGCAAGTCTGTATAAAACTATATCCTTTGATCAACTTATCAAAGCGTATATTCCAACTCTGTAACATCCCAAATTTCCAATTTGGAATGTTATACATAGATCATCATTGCATATCATGTTTTGTTGCATTTTGACAAATCCTCGATAAATCCTAAGCAACTCAAGGACCCTCGGAGAGAGTTGGGGATTTTCTCGAATTCTTAAATTTGATTTTTCAAACGAGGATTGGGGTTTTAATTATTTTTCTCTCCGGAAAAATATTTCCTGTTAAAATAAACGAGAGGAGAAAATATGACTTCTCCAAAACATTTGAAATACTGGAGGAAAAATGTTAAAATCATTTATTGGCATTTATTTGGATTTTATTGGCAATTTTATTGCATTAAAAATATGCATGTTTTCAATATATTTTTTTTGATTTATAAAAATGTTCACCCTATTCTAGATTTTCTAACTAGACGGGGAAAATTTATTTCATATTTTTCTGATTTTTATTTATTTTTCTACGCAATATTTTTCGCGGAACTTATTTAAAAAAAAACTGCGCGACGCCCGACCGGGCCGAAGCCCAGCCGAGCGCCGGCCCGCCCGCGCTCTCCTCTTCCCGCACGACGCCGAGCCGCCGCCGGAGTCCGCC
>NC_057811.1:383154024-383184865 GCF_018294505.1 Triticum aestivum | reverse complement strand
GTCGCCGCACCCCCTCCCCGAGCCCCGAGCCCCGCCGCCGAGCCCCGCGCCCGCCGGAGCCCCTCGCCGGAGCCGCCTGTCGAGGTACTGCCGCCGGCCGTTTTTCCGTCGTTGCCGGTTTTCTGTAAAAAAAACCTTTTGTTTAAAAAAAACCCTAGATCGGTTTTTTTCGGTTTTATTATTTTGCGAGCGTTCACCGAACCGTTCGTTTTAACGAACGCGTTCATCGGTTTTTCTCTATTAACGAACGTCCGTTCTTTAACCGTTCGTCCGTTTTTCTTTTTCGTCGGATTTTCTCGTTTTTTTCTTAGATTCGATTTCTGATCGAATTTTCGAATCTGTTTAACTTCTCGCTCGTTTATCAGAATCAGGTGATTCAAGCGCCTAGAGTTTCGTCTCGAAATTCTCTTTCCGATTAATCTACTCAAACAAGTTTTTGCTACAGTAAAATTTGACCTAGATCCAGATTAGCAAACGAAGTTTCTTTCTTTCGCCGTTTGACTTTCGTTGCTTCTTTCGAGTTGATTCTTTTTGCAAACCGGAGTTCTTAAGTTGAACTTTCTGGTTGGATCTTTCATTCGAGTTTTACCTGTGCATTAGATGAGTACTGATTGTATGCTTGTTTGTTTGCGATAGAGTACCCGGAGTGTGCCGCTTGTTACTTCGAATCGCTAGGTTTTGCGGATCATCAGCAAGGCAAGTAACACTTTGATCATACCCCGTTCATACCCAGTTTTATTGCATTAGATCTATTTTCCTCAAACACTTGCATGATTAGGATCTAATTAAATTGTGGGAACTGGGAAGTAGTTGAGGTAGTACCTATTACCTGTTTTACTTTATCAAACCCTTGGGAGTTACCTCTACGTTGCTTTTATTATTGCCATGCTATGCTCGTAGACGTGGATTGGGTTTGAGAGATATTCATGACAGATGTGAGATTGTTAATAATGGTTTACTTAAGGTGGCAACTAAAACTCACATCTGGGTGGATTGAGGCACCTGGAGAACCCAGTGTTGTCTGTATGTATAAGGTCCGCCACCCAGGCTCAAAGGGATCATAAGATTATTCATGCTAGAAACTTCCGTGTGCAGCCACAAGCTATTATGGGCTCTAGCATAGCTAAGTAGGTTACAGGATCTCTTCAAGAGGTGGACTAGCAGATGTAGGGGAAAATAGGTGTACCGGTCCATCCAGAGTAGAGAGTGATTGTTTCTGAAAGACTGTGTCTCGGTCATCCGTTTCTCAAACATCATGCAGTGCGAGAATCAAGCGGAGGCGATCGAGTCTTGTGGGGAAAAGTGCGCAAACCTCTGCAGAGTGTACAAACTGATCATGATTAGCCATGTCCCCGGTTATGGACAACTTGAGTATCTAGTACCTGGATTATCATTTGAATCTCATCACCGTGATACTTATAATTAATTTTGTTGGGTTAATGATGATACTTAATTGGGATTGAGTTGGAGGTACCTTCTCAATGTTTCAACCACCATGATAGTTAAACAAAATTTATTCCTTTGCAGTAGGATAAAATTGGCTTTTCGCAAAACTGTAACCATAGAGCCTTCCACCAGCCATATTTGCATATAGTATAGCATATTATTTGTTCATTGCTCTCTATGTGTTACATTGCCAGCATATTCTATGTGCTGACCCGTTTTCGGGCTGCAACGTTTCATGTTGCAGACTTTTCAGACGACGAGTAAGGTGCCTTAGGTCGTGGTCTTATACTCAGTGATGCCGCTGGAGTTGATGGACTCACTTATCTTCCAAGTCTTCCGCTGTTATCGTTATTAGATGGCCTTAAGCCATGCTTATCATACTTAATCTCTTTGGAGATATTCGATGTAATAAGTGTGTGATTGCTACTCTGTTATAAATCCTCCATTTGTACTGTGCGTGTCAGCATTACTGATCCAGGGATGACACTAGTGCACAGCAGCACAGGCCATTTGAGGTCTGGTCGCTACAAAGTTGGTATCAGAGCACACGCTGACTGTAGGACACGACCACTAAGCTTAAGCCCTAGAAAGCTTCTCTCTTCTCATTTCTGACCCCTCTCCACTTTCTACTCTTTTAGGAATGGCGAATGCAAGGAGCAAGTTCATGCAACCAGATGAAGACACGCCGTTTGGTCGACACTTGAAGGAAGTCACCAAGTACTTGAACATAGGAATACCAAGGGTCACCGGAACCTACAACGCCACCTTACCTGAAGAGGAGAGCTGGAAGATTCAAGTTATCATTCCAGGAAGGACGTTTGCGCCAATTACGGAACCCATGAGATTGGTTTTCGAAGCACCAACTTGGAGTTTAGGGAAGAGCATGGCCGCACACATCGCCATGGGACGCATTGGAGAAGTCTATCACCAGAAGCTTAAGGATACAATCTACCAAATTTGTGGACGTCGAGACGCGCAATGGGAGATGATCAAGACCAAGAAGGATGGATCAATTGCAACTTTCATCCAGGAACAGAACCAACATATTCGACGCCAGGAGAATCAGATATGCACGGACAAGGAAGGACTGAAGAAGGCATTCACGAAGATCAAGGAACTCCAAGAAGAACTCAAGACTACACGCGAAGACTACTTGGAGGAAATCAACGCGCTAGTAGGGAAGATTGACGACCTGGAGAATAAGATTGGATCATTCGTGGGAAATCCAGTGCTAAAAGCAGAAGTCGACGAATGCACTTGTCCGGATAAGTACATCATCATCGACGACACCGACTCGGAACCAAGTGAAGACGAATGGATTGATGAAGCTGGAGCAGACATCATGGAGTCTTCAACGGATCAGAATTTCTAGTAGACCACCATATTCGTAGTAGTTTTCCCCCATTTAGTAGTATAGTTCAAGCACTTTGTAACGCTAGCTAGATCGATTGTTTTGCCTTGTTTGGATTGATTGAGTGATATTGATTGAAATTCTCTCATGAGCATATGGGTAGTGTTTTCTCTCTAGACCTCATTCTACTCTTAACTCTCATCTTTTCTAAACCTATCAGATGCCTCCGAGACGCGACACCGGATTTGTTTTCCCGCCAGAGATCACCCAGTTGATTCAGCAGCAGAATGCCCTAATGCAAGTGTTAGTTCAGAACCAAGGCAACGACAACAACAACCCACCGCCACCACCACCTGTTGATCACTTAGCCCGTTTCCTAAGGCTAAACCCGCCGGTGTTTTCCAGTAGCACCGAGCCGATTGTAGCAGATGATTGGCTCCGCAAAGTTGGAAGGGAGTTGACCCCTGCAGGATGCACAGATGCGGAAAGAGTGCGTTTTGCCGCACATCAGCTTGATGGACCCGCAGCATCATGGTGGGAGAATTACACAGCCACGCACCCTATTGACACTGTCACATGGGACCAGTTTCAGCAAGCTTTCCGTACAGCTCATGTTTCAGCAGGAGCTATGGCTATGAAGAAGCGAGAATTTCGCAACCGACGCCAAGGAGGACGCACCGTAGCCCAGTATGTGGAGGATTTCAGTAAGTTAGCACGTTATGCACCAGATGACGTTGCTACAGATGCAGCCAAGCAGGAGAAGTTTTTGGAAGGATTGAATGATGAGCTGAGTATGCAGTTGATGGTAGCAACTTTCAACAACTACCAGGAGATGGTAGATAGAGCTCTCATGATTGAAGGGAAGCAACAGCAGATTGAAAACCGCAAGAGGAAGTATGGACAAGGGAAGTACAATTCTGGAGCCCAGCAGAAGCCTCATTTTACCCCGAAGCCGGGAGGACAGTTTCAGCATACCCATGGAGGAGGTAGTTCGCACAACCATAATGGCTCCAAGAATGGTAATGGGAATGGAGGAGGAAACGGACAGAACCGCACCAACCCATCTACCCCAACCAAGAGAGATCTAAGTCACATTACTTGTTTCAAGTGCCAGAAGACGGGACATTATGCTACTGATTGTCCCGAAGCCCAAAATGGAAATGGCAATGGAAGCTCTGGGAAGAAGCCGAACCCGTTCAACAAAGGACATGTGAACCACGTGAGCGTGGAGGAGGTTGAAGCTCAGCCTGATGCAGTAATAGGTAAGTTTTTGGTTAAGTCATTTACTGCAACCGTTCTTTTCGATACTGGTGCATCGCATTCATACATATCAAGGGAACTCGTGAACAAGTTTAAGATGTCCACCCAAGTTCTCAAAAGCCCTATGTTAGTAACCTCGCCAGGAGCAGAGTATATGGCCACCCAAGGATGTTTTCAGATACCATTGGCCATTGGTAGGCATGTTTTCCCCTCAAACCTCATTGTTTTGGAATCGCAAGGTTTGGATGTGATTTTGGGAATGGATTGGCTATGTTGTATGGAGGAAACATCGATTGTGCCAGCAAGACTATTTTGCTTACCACCCCGGAAGGAAAAAGGATCAAGTATGTATCCCGGCATATGCCGAAGAGGACTCAAGTGAATTCCTTATCAGGAGTTGTACAGGAGGAAGTACCAGTGGTGAAGGATTATCCGGATGTATTTCCAGAAGAATTGCCAGGCATGCCACCAGATAGAGACATTGAGTTCTTGATTGAACTTTTGCCAGGCACATGGCCAATATCTAAGAGACCGTACAGGATGCCCACAAAGGATTTGGAGGAAATTAAGAAGCAGATCAAGGAGTTACTGGATAAAGGCTATATTCGCCCAAGTTCGTCACCTTAGGGATCACCAGTACTTCTAGTGGAGAAGAAAGATGGATCACTAAGGATGGTTGTTGATTACCAAGGATTGAATGAAGTGACCATCAAAAACAAGTACCCACTGCCGATGATCAATGATTTGTTTGACCGCTTGCAAGGAGCTAAAGTATTTTCCAAGATCGATCTACGATCAGGATACCATCAGTTAAAGATTCGAGAGCAGGATATACCCAAGACGGCATTTACCACCAGATATGGATTGTATGAGTATACCGTTATGTCATTTGGACTGACTAACGCACCGGCCTATTTCATGAACCTGATGAACAAAGTATTTATGGAGTTTTTGGATAAGTTCGTCGTGGTGTTCATTGATGATATTTTAATCTTTTCCAAGGATGAAGAAGAGCATGAGGAGCATCGATTGGTACTTGAGAAGCTCAGAGAACAACAGTTGTATGCCAAGTTCAGTAAGTGTGAGTTTTGGTTGAAGGAAGTTGGATTCCTTGGACATGTTATTTCTGGAGAAGGAATAGCAGTAGACCCTGCCAAGGTTGACACAGTGACAAGTTGGGAATCACCCACGACAGTTGGAGAAATCCGGAGTTTTCTTGGACTTGCAGGATACTACCGGAGATTCATCGAGAATTTCTCAAGGATTGCTAAGCCCATGACTGAGCTATTGAAGAAGGACACCAAATTCAATTGGACTGAGGAATGTGAAGCTAGTTTCCAAGAGTTGAAGAAACGACTGATTACATCAGCAGTGTTGATTCTGCCAGATCAACGCAAGGACTATGAAGTTTATTGCGACGCTTCTCGTCGAGGACTTGGAGCAGTGCTTATGCAGGAAGGAAGAGTTGTGTCGTATGCTTCACGACAACTTAAACCCCATGAGAAGAATTATGCTACGCATGATTTGGAATTAGCAGCCGTGGTGCATGCACTAAAGACATGGAGACATTTCCTCATCGGAAACCATTGTGAAGTGTACACGGATCACAAGAGTTTGAAGTACATTTTCACGCAGAAGGAGTTAAATCTCAGACAGAGGAGATGGTTGGAGCTCATCAAGGATTATGATATGAGATTGCATTATCACCCTGGAAAGGCTAACGTAGTAGCAGACGCGTTGAGCCGCAAGAGTCATGTCAACACCCTCATGACAGGAGAGTTACCTCAGGAGTTAGCCGAGGACCTTCGTGAGCTTTGTTTGGAGATAGTCCCAAGAGGCTATTTAGCGACATTGGAGATTCAGTCTACCTTGATGGAAAGGATCAGAGAAGCTCAAAAAACAGACAAGGAGATTGAAGAGATAAAGGAGAAGATGAGCAAAGGAAAAGCGAAGGGATTTCGTGAGGATGAGCACGATACCTTATGGTTCGAGGACCGCGTATATGTACCAAATGATCCGGAGATCAGGAAGTTGATTTTGCAAGAAGCCCATGATTCACCATACTCGATTCACCCAGGGAATTCCAAGATGTATTTGGATTTGAAGAATACTTTCTGGTGGACCGGAATGAAGAAGGATATTGCGGAATATGTAGCAGTTTGTGATGTATGTCAGAGAGTGAAGGCAGAGCATCAGAAGCCAGCAGGATTGCTGCAACCATTGCCGATACCCGAATGGAAGTGGGATAAAATAGGCATGGATTTTATCACAGGATTACCCAGGACTCGTTCAGGCTATGACTCGATATGGGTTGTAGTCGACCGTTTGACGAAAGTGGCTCATTTCATTCCAGTGAAGACCACTTACACCGGTGCTAAGTTGGCAAAGATATACATGACCAGGATAGTATGTTTGCATGGAGTTCCGAGGACCATTGTATCAGACAGAGGAACCCAATTTACCTCGAAGTTTTGGAAGCAGTTACATGGAACATTGGGAACCAGGCTGGAATTCAGTACAACATTTCACCCACAGACAGATGGACAGACCGAGAGAGTCAACCAGATTTTGGAGGACATGTTGAGAGCATGTGCACTAGATTATGGATCTAGTTGGGACGACAATTTGCCATATGCGGAGTTTGCTTATAACAACAGTTATCAAACCAGTTTGAAGATGGCCCCTTTCGAAGCTTTGTACGGAAGGAGGTGTAGAACACCGTTGTTATGGGACGAAGTTGGAGATCGTCGGCTGTTTGGACCAGATTTGCTTAAGGAATCTGAACATAAAGTGAGGTTGATTCGCGATAGGCTCAAGGTAGCCCAGTCCAGGCAGAAGAGTTATGCTGATTCTAAACGTAAGGAGACAGTTCACGAAGTCGGAGACAGAGTGTATCTTCGAGTATCACCCCTTCGAGGAGTGAAGCGCTTTGGAGTTAAAGGAAAGTTAGCGCCCCGTTTTATTGGACCATACAGAGTGTTGGAACGTATGGGAGAAGTTGCCTACAAGTTGGAATTGCCCGAAGGATTGTCTGGAGTACATGATGTATTTCATGTTTCCCAGTTGAAGAAGTGCCACGCAGAAATGGCTGAGATACCGTTGAGAGATACTGTGCCACTGGAAGCGATTCAGTTGTAAAGTGATTTGACTTATGAGGAGAAACCAGTTAAGATTCTCGAGTACGCCAGCCGAGTTACCCACAGCAAGGTTATCAAGTTCTGCAAGGTTCAGTGGAGTCACCACACAGAGGATGAAGCCACCTGGGAGCGAGAGGAAGATCTACGGAAAAACCACTCCCACCTGTTTTCTAGCCAACCCGAATCTCGAGGGCGAGATTCATCTTAAGGGGGGTAGGTTTGTAACATCCCAAATTTCCAATTTGGAATGTTATACATAGATCATCATTGCATATCATGTTTTGTTGCATTTTGACAAATCCTCGATAAATCCTAAGTAACTCAAGGACCCTCGGAGAGAGTTGGGGATTTTCTCGAATTCTTAAATTTGATTTTTCAAACGAGGATTGGGGTTTTAATTATTTTTCTCTCCGGAAAAATATTTCCTGTTAAAATAAATGAGAGGAGAAAATATGACTTCTCCAAAACATTTGAAATACTGGAGGAAAAATGTTAAAATCATTTATTGGCATTTATTTGGATTTTATTGGCAATTTTATTGCATTAAAAAAGATGCATGTTTCCAAAATATTTATTTTGATTTACAAAAATGTTCACCCTATTCTAGATTTTCTAACTAGACGGGGAAAATTTATTTCATATTTTTCTGATTTTTATTTATTTTTCTACGCAATATTTTTCGCGGAACTTATTTAAAAAAAAACTGCGCGACGCCCGACCGGGCCGAAGCCCCGCCGAGCGCCGGCCCGCCCGCGCTCTCCTCTTCCCGCACGACGCCGGAACAGGATTACCGTACCACTCTGGTGTGGATCTCAATCTGGTTTACCTACGAGGTTTGGTAGTAACTTGATCTGAAGTTACATGATCATCATCATTAACTTCCTCACTAATTGGTGTAGGAGTCACAGGAACAGATTTCTGTGATGAACTACTTTTCAATAAGGGAGCAGGTACAGTTACCTCATCAAGTTCTACTTTCCTCCCACTCACTTCTTTCGAGAGAAACTCCTTCTCTAGAAAGAATCCATTCTTAGCAACGAATGTCTTGCCTTCGGATCTGTGATAGAAGGTGTACCCAACTGTCTCCTTTGGGTATCCTATGAAGACACATTTGTCTGATTTGGGTTTGAGCTTATCAGGATGAAACCTTTTCACATAAGCTTCGCAACCCCAAACTTTAAGAAACGACAACTTTGGTTTCTTGCCAAACCACAGTTCATAAGATGTCGTCTCAATGGATTTAGATGGTACCCTATTTAACGTGAATGCAGCTGTCTCTAATGCATAACCCCAAAAACGATAGTGGTAGATCGGTAAGAGACATCATATATCGCACCATATCTAATAAAGTACGGTTACGATGTTCGGACACACCATTACACTGTGGTGTTCCAGGTGGCGTGAGTAGTGAAACTATTTCACATTGTTTTAACTGAAGGCCAAACTCGTAACTCAAATACTCTTCTCCACGATCAGATCGTAGAAACTTTATTTTCTTGTTACGATGATTTTCCGCTTCACTCTGAAATTATATGAACTTTTCAAATGTTTCAGACTTCTGTTTCATTAAGTAGATATACCCATATCTGCTCAAATCATCTGTGAAGGTCAGAAAATAATGATACCTGCTATGAGCCTCAATATTCATCGGACCACATACATCTGTATGTATGATTTCCAACAAATCTGTTGCTCTCTCCATAGTTCCGGAGAACGGCGGTTTAGTCATCTTGCCCATGAGGTACGGTTCGCAAGCATCAAGTGATTCATAATCAACTGATTCCAAAATCCCATCAGTATGGAGTTTCTTCATGCGCTTTACACCAATATGACCTAAACGGCAGTGCCACAAATAAGTTGCACTATCATTATTAACTTTGCATCTTTTGGCTTCATTATTATCAATATGTGTATCACTACGATCGAGATCCAACAAACCATTTTATTGGGTGTATGACCATAGAAGGTTTTATTCATGTAAACAGAACAACAATTATTCTCTAAGTTAAATGAATAACCGTATTGCAACAAACATGATCAAATCATATTCATGCTCAACGCAGACACCAAATAACACTTATTTAGTTTCAACACTAATCCCGAAATTATAGGGAGTGTGCGATGATGATCATATCAATCTTGGAACTACTTCCAACACACATCGTCACCTCGCCTTTTACTAGTCTCTGTTTATTCTGCAACTCCCGTTTCGAGTTACTACTCTTAGCAACTGAACCAGTATCAAATACCGAGGGGTTGCTATAAACACTAGTAAAGTACACATCAATAACATGTATATCCAATATACCTTTGTTCACTTTGCCATCCTTCTTATCCACCAAATAGTTGGGGTAGTTCCGCTTCCAGTGACCAGTCCCTTTGCAGTAGAAGCACTTAGTCTCAGGCTTAGGACCAGACTTAGGCTTCTTCACTTGGGCAGCAACTTGCTTGCTGTTCTTCTTGAAGTTCCCCATCTTCCCTTTGCCCTTTTCTAGAAACTAGTGGTCTCGTCAACCATCAACACTTGATGTTTTTCTTGATTTCTACCTTCGTCGATTTCAGCATCACGAAGAGCTCGGGAATTACTTTCGTCATCCCTTGCATACTATAGTTCATCACGAAGTTCTACTAACTTGGTGATGGTGACTAGAGAATTCTGTCAATCACTATTTTATCTAGAAGATTAACTCCCACTTGATTCAAGCGATTGTAGTACCCAGACAATCTGAGCACATGCTCACTGCTTGAGCTATTCTCCTCCATCTTTTAGCTATAGAACTTTGTTGGAGACTTCATATCTCTCAACTCGGGTATTTGCTTGAAATATTAACTTCAACTCCTGGAACATCTCATATGGTCCATGACGTTCAAAACGTCTTTGAAGTCCCGATTCTAAGCCGTTAAGCATGGTGCACTAAACTATCAAGTAGTCATCATATTGAGCTAGCCAAACGTTCATAACGTCTGCATCTGCTCCTGCAATAGGTCTGTCACCTAGCGGTGCATCAAGGACATAATTCTTCTGTGCAGCAATGAGGATAATCCTCAGATCACGGATCCAATCCGCATCTTTGCTACTAACATCTTTCAACATAATTTTCTCTAGGAACATATCAAAAATAAACACAGGGAAGCAACAACGCGAGCTATTGATCTACAACATAATTTGCAAAAATACTATCAGGACTAAGTTCATGATAAATTTAAGTTCAATTAATCATATTACTTAAGAACTCCCACTTAGATAGACATCCCTCTAATCCTCTAAGTGATCACGTGATCCATATCAACTAAACCATGTCCGATCATCACGTGAGATGGAGTAGTTTCAACGGTGAACATCACTATGTTGATCATATCTACTATATAATTCACGCTCGACCTTTCGGTCTCCGTGTTCCGAGGCCATATCTGCATATGCTAGGCTCGTCAAGTTTAACCTGAGTATTCCGCGTGTGCAACTGTTTTGCACCCGTTGTATTTGAACATAGAGCCTATCACACCCGATCATCACGTGGTGTCTCAGCACGAAGAACTTTCGCAACGGTGCATACTCAGGGAGAACACTTTTATCTTGAAATTTTAGTGAGAGATCATCTTATAATGCTACCGTCAATCAAAGCAAGATGAGATGCATAAAAGATTAACATCACATGCAATCAATATAAGTGATATGATATGGCCATCATCATCTTGTGCTTGTGATCTCCATCTCCGAAGCACCGTCATGATCACCATCGTCACCGGCGCGACACCTTGATCTCCATCGTAGTATCATTGTCGTCTCGCCAACTATTGCTTTTACGACTATCGCTACCGCTTAGTGATAAAGTAAAACAATTAAATGGTGATTGCATTGCATACAATAAAGCGACAACCATATGGCTCCTACCAGTTGCCGATAACTCGGTTACAAAACATGATCATCTCATACAATAAAATATAGCATCATGTCTTGACCATATCACATCACAACATGCCCTGCAAAAACAAGTTAGACGTCCTCTACTTTGTTGTTGCAAGTTTTACGTGGCTGCTACGGGCTTAGCAAGAGCCGTTCTTACCTACGCATCAAAACCACAACGATAATTTGTCAAGTTGGTGCTGTTTTAACCTTCGCAAGGACCGGGCGTAGCCACACTCGGTTCAACTAAAGTGAGAGAGACAGACACCCACCGGTCACCTTTAAGCAACGAGTGCTCGGAACGGTGAAACCAGTCTCGCGTAAGCGTACGCGTAATGTCGGTCCGGGCCGCTTCATCTCACAATACCGCTGAACCAAAGTATGACATGCTGGTAAGCAGTATGACTTATATCGCCCACAACTCACTTGTGTTCTACTCGTGCATAACATAAACGCATAAAACCAGGCTCTGATACCATTGTTGGGTAACGTAGTAATTTTAAAAATTTCCTACGCACACGCAAGATCATGGTGATGCATAACAACGAGAGGGGAGAGTGTTGTCCACGTACCCTCGTAGACCGAATGCGGAAGCGTTAACACAACGCGGTTGATGTAGTCATACGTCTTCACGATCCGACCGATCAAGTACCAAACGCACGGCACCTCCGAGTTCAGCACACGTTCAGCTCGATGACGTCCCTCGAACTCCGATCCAGCCGAGTGTTGAGGGAGAGTTTCGTCAGCACGACGGCGTGGTGACGATGATGATGTTCTACCGACGCAGGGCTTCGCCTAAGCACCGCTATGATATTATCGAGGTGTAATATGGTGGAGGGGGGCACCGCACACGGCTAAGAGATCAATAGATCAATTTTTGTCTAGAGGTGCCCCCCTGCCCCTGTATATGAAGGAGCAAGGGGGAGGCCGCCGGCCAAGGAGGAGAGGCGCGCCAAGGGGGGAGTCCTACTCCCACCGGGAGTAGGACTCCTCCTTTCCTTGTTGGAATAGGAGAAGGGAAGGGAGAAGGAGAAAGAAGGAAGGGGGCGCCCCCCTTCCCTAGTCCAATTCGGACTAGTCCATGGGGAGGGGTGCGGCCACCCTTTGGGGCCTTTCTCTCCTTTCCCGTATGGCCCATTAAGGCCCAATACGAATTCCCGTAACTCTCCGGTACTCCGAAAAATACCCAAATCACTCGGAACCTTTCCGAAGTCCGAATATAGTCGTCCAATATATCGATCTTTATGTCTCGGCCATTTCGAGACTCCTCGTCATGTCCCCGATCTCATCCGGAACTCCGAACTCCTTCGGTACATCAACATACATAAACTCATAATAAAACTGTCATCGTAACGTTAAGCGTGCGGACCCTACGGGTTCGAGAACTATGTAGACATGACCGAGACACCTCTCCGGTCAATAACCAATAGCGGAACCTGGATGCTCATATTGGTTCCCACATATTCTACGAACATCTTTATCGGTCTGACCGCATAACAACATACGTTGTTCCCTTGGTCATCGGTATGTTACTTGTCCGAGATTCGATCGTCGGTATCTCGATACCTAGTTCAATCTTGTTACCGGCAAGTCTCTTTACTCGTTCCATAATACATCATCCCGCAACTAACTCATTAGTCACAATGCCTGCAAGGCTTATAGTGATGTGTATTACTGAGTGGGCCCAGAGATACCTCTCCGACACTCGGAGTGACAAATCCTAATCTCGAAATACGCCAACCCAACAAGTACCTTTGGAGACACCTGTAGAGCACCTTTATAATCACCCAGTTACGTTGTGACGGTTGGTAGCACACAAAGTGTTCCTCCGGTAAACGTGAGTTGCATAATCTCATAGTCATAGGAACATGTATAAGTCATGAAGGGAGCAATAGCAACATACTAAACGACCGAGTGCTAAGCTAACGGAATGGGTCAAGTCAATCACGTCATTCTCCTAATGAGGTGATCCCGTTAATCAAATGACAACTCATGTCTATGGCTAGGAAACATAACCATCTTTGATTAACGAGCTAGTCAAGTAGAGGCATACTAGTGACACTCTATTTGTCTATGTATTCACACATGTATTATGTTTCCGGTTAATACAATTCTAGCATGAATAATAAACATTTATCATGATATAAGGAAATAAATAATACTTTATTATTGCCTCTAGGGCATATTTCCTTCAGCTTCTACATCAACACCATAGCCTCTCCGATGATGTGTGAGTAGTTTACCTCAGACCTTCGGGTCCATAGTTATTAGCTAGATGGCTTCTTCTCTCTCTTTGGATCTCAATACAATGTTCTCCCCCTCTCTTGTGGAGATCTATTCGATGTAATCTTCTTTTGCGGTGTGTTTGTTGAGACCGATGAATTGTGGGTTTATGATCAAGTTTATCTATGAACAATATTTGAATCTTCTCTGAATTCTTTTATGTATGATTGGTTATCTTTGCAAGTCTCTTCGAATTATCAGTTTGGTTTGGCCTACTAGATTGATATTTCTTGCAATGGGAGAAGTGCTTAGCTTTGGGTTCAATCTTGTGGTGTCATTTCCCAGTGACAGTAGGGGCAGCAAGGCACGTATTGTATTGTTGCCATCGAGGATAACAACATGGGGTTTATATCATATTGCATGAGTTTATCCCTCTACATCATGTCATTTTACTTAAAGCATTACTCTGTTCTTATGAAATTAATACTCTAGATGCATGCTGGATAGCGGTCGATGTGTGGAGTAATAGTAGTAGATGCAGGCAGGAGTCGGTCTACTTGTCACGGAAGTGATGCCTATATACATGATCATACCTAGATATTCTCATAACTATGCTCAATTCTGTCAATTGCTCAATAGTAATTTGTTCACCCACCGTAATACTTATGCTCTCGAGAGAAGCCACTAGTGAAACCTATAGCCCCCGGGTCTATCTTCCATCATATTAATCTTCCAACACTTAGCTATTTTTATTGCCTTTTATTTTACTTTGCATCTTTATCATAAAAATACCAAAAATATTATCTTATCATATCTATCAGATCTCACTCTCGTAAGTGACCGTGAAGGGATTGACAGCCCCTTTATTGTGTTGGTTGCGAGGATTTATTTGTTTGTGTAGGTGCGAGGGACTCGTGCATGGTCTCCTACTGGATTGATACCTTGGTTCTCAAAAACTGAGGGAAATACTTACGCTGATTTACTGCATCACCCTTTCCTCTTCAAGGGAAAACCAACGCAGTGCTCAAGGGGTAGCAAGAAGGATTTCTTGCGCCGTTGCCGGGGAGTCTACGCAAAAGTCAACATACCAAGTACCCATCACAAACCCTTATCTCCCGCATAACATTATTTGCCATTTGCCTCTCGTTTTCATCTCCCCACTTCGCCCTTGCCGTTTTATTCGCCCTCTCTTCGTTTGCCTCTTTTTTCACTTGCTTGTCGTCATGGCTAGTCCCCTATCTTCTCAGTTGTCTCCCGAGAATGAAGTTCTTAATTTTAAGCAAAGGGAGGGAGAAAACCTAAAATACGCTTGGTATAGAATTTGCAATGCTCAAAATAGATCTACCAGGAAGCAATCTACTTCCGTTCTTCTCCGCAATTTTTATGTAGGCGCTACTCCTTGGTACAGATATATCCTTGACACCATTACCGGAGGGAATTTTTTGGGTAGCCATACTTTTGATTCTTATAATGCTATGATAGATTTGTTTGGCTCACCACCTCTTTTGGTTAATGGAACTATGTTAACTTTGGAGCATTTAATGCAAAGACTTGAAATTATTTAAAATAAAGTTGCTACCGTAGAGTTAATTGAAAATTTGGATAAAAAGATCCACAACCAAATCACCCAATATGGATCTAAGGTAGGAGTCACTTTGAAAAATATTAAGGAGAAGGAACCCATAGTTAATGAAAGAATAAATCAGGATTCCACTAGAATCGATAAACTAGAGGGTATCATTACCAACTTGGGAACCGCTTTTTCTTCCGTAAAGAATACTCCAAGTCCTCCAACTAAAATTGCCAAGCTTATGTATGTTCCTAAAAATAAGGGTGAATCCTCTAGTAAGGAAACTGCGAATCTCAAATCTATAAGTATTCATCCCAATCTTTTTGCTATCATTAAGGAACCATTTGCTACAAATGAATTTTGCGGATATGTGCCTAGAAGTTTGGTAATTAATAAAAAGAAAGAAACTCCTAAGGGTGATAGATGTCTCATTGAAGGATTGCCTACCAAAGATGGCAATACCTAGATCTATCCTTGCTTTTATGCCTAGCTAGGGGCGTTAAACGATAGCGCTTGTTGGGAGGCAACCCGATTTTATTTTTAGTTTTTTTTTTCTTTTTGCTTCTATTGAGGAATAAATATTTGATCTAGCCTCTGGTTAGATGTGTTTTTATGTTTTATTTAGTGTTTGTGCCAAGTTAAACCTATAGGATCTTCTTGGATGATAGTTATTTGATCTTGCTGAAAATTCTAGAAACTTTCTGTTCACAAAAATAATTGTTAAAAATCACAAGAACGTGATAAAATATTGATTCCAATTGCTTCTGATCAATAAACAAATTGTCTAGGTCGTCCTATTTTGTCTGAATTTTTGGAGTTCCAGAAGTTTGCGTTAGTTACAGATTACTACAGACTGTTCTGTTTTTGACAGATTCTGTTTTTCGTGTGTTGTTTGCTTATTTTGATGAATCTATGGCTAGTAAAATAGTTTATAAACCATAGAGAAGTTGGAATACAGTAGGTTTAACACCAATATAAATAAATAATAAGTTCATTACAGTACCTTGAAGTGGTGTTTTGTTTTCTTTCGCTAACGGAGCTCACGAGATTTTCTGTTAAGTTTTGTGTTGTGAAGTTTTCAAGTTTTGGGTAAGAGATTTGATGGATTATGGAACAAGGAGTGGCAAGAGCCTAAGCTTGGGGATGCCCATGGCACCCCAAGATAATCTAAGGACACCAAAAACCCAAAGCTTGGGGATGCCCCGGAAGGCATCCCCTCTTTCGTCTACTTCCATCGGTAACTTTACTTGGGGCTATATTTTTATTCACCACATGATATGTGTTTTTCTTGGAGCGTCTTGTATTATTTGAGTCTTTGATTTTTAGTTTACCACAATCATCTTTTCTGTACACACCTTTTTAGAGAGACACACATGATTCAGAATTTATTAGAATACTCTATGCGCTTCACTTATATCTTTTGAGCTATATAGTTTTTGCTCTAGTGCTTCACTTATATCTTTTAGAGCACGGCGGTGGTTTTGTTTTATAGAAACTATTATTCTCTCATGCTTCACTTATATTATTTTGAGAGTCTTAAACAGCATGGTAATTTTTTTAAATTGGGAATTGATCCTAATATGTTAGGTATTCAAGACTAGTAAAAAAACTTTCTTATGAGTGTGCTAAATGCTAAGAGAAGTTTGATGCTTGATGATTGTTTTGAGATATGGAGGTAGTGATACAAAATTTGTGCTAGTTGAGTAGTTGTGAATTTGAGAAATACTTGTGTTGAAGTTTGCAAGTCCTATAGCATGCACGTATGGTAAACGTTATGTAACAAATTTGAAACATGAGGTGTTCTTTGATTGTTCTCCTTATGAGTGGCGGTGCGGGACGAGCGATGGTCTTTTCCTACCAATGTATCCCCCTAGGAGCATGCGCGTAGTGCTTGCTTTTTGATGACTTGTAGATTTTTTCAATAAGTATGTGAGTTCTTTATGACTAATGTTGAGTCCATGGATTATACGCACTCTTACCTTTCCATCATTGCTAGCCTCTTCGGTACCGTGCATTGCCCTTTCTCACATTGAGAGTTTGTGCAAACTTTGCCGGTGCATCCAAACCCCGTGATATGATACGCTCTTTCACACATAAACCTCCTATTATCCTCCTCAAAACAGCCACCATACCTACCTATTATGGCATTTCCATAGCCATTCCGAGATATATTGCCATGCAACTTTCCACCGTTCTGTTTATCATGACACGTTCATCATTGTCATATTGCTTTGCATGATCATGTAGTGTACATCGTATTTGTGGCAAAGCCACCGTTCATAATTTTTCCATACATGTCACTCTTGATTCATTCCTATCCCGGTATACCGCCGGAGGCATTCATATAAAGTCATACTTTGTTCTAGTATCGAGTTGTAATCATTGAGTTGTAAATAAATAGAAGTGTGATGATCATCATTCATAGAGCATTGTCCCAAATAAAAAAAGAGAGAAAGGCCAAAAAAAGAAGGCCCCCAAAAAAAGGGACAATGCTACTATCCTTTTTTCCACACTTGTGCTTCAAAGTAGCACCATGATCTTCATGTTAGAAAGTCTCTTGTTTTGTCACTTTCATATACTAGTGGGAATTTTTCATTATAGAACTTGGCTTGTATATTCCAACAATGGGCTTCCTCAAATGCCCTAGGTCTTCGTGAGCAAGCAAGTTGGATGCACACCCACTTAGTTTCTTTTGTTGAGCTTTCATACATTTATAGCTCTAGTGCATCCATTGCATGGCAATCCCTACTCCTTGCATTAACATCAATCGATGGGAATCTCCATAGCTCATTGATTAGCCACGTTGATGTGAGACTTCTTCCTTTTTGTCTTCTCCACATAACCCCCATCATTATATTCTATTCCACCCATAGTGCTATATCCATCGCTCACGCTCATGTATTGCGTGAAGGTTGAAAAAGTTTGAGATTACTAAAGTATGAAACAATTGCTTGGCTTGTCATCGGGGTTATGCATGATGAGAGCATTCTTGTGTGACGAAAATGGAGCATGACTAAACTATATGATTTTGTAGGGATGAACTTTCTTTGGCCATGTTATTTTGAGAGGACATAATTGCTTAGTTAGTATGCTTGAAGTATTATTATTTTTTATGTCAATATTAAACTTTTATCTTGAATCTTTCGGATCTGAATATTCATACCACAATTAAGAGAATTACATTGAAATTATGCCAACTAGCATTCCACATCAAAAATTCTGTTTTTATCATTTACCTACTCGAGGACGAGCAGGAATTAAGCTTGGGGATGCTTGAGACGTCTCCAACATATCTATAATTTTTTATCATTCCATGCTATATTATATTCTATTTTGGACATTAATGGGCTTTATTATACACTTTTATATTATTTTTGGGACAAACCTATTAACCGAAGGCCCAGCCCAGAATTGCTGTTTTTTGCCCATTTCAGAGTTTCGCAGAAAAAGAATATCAAACGGAGTACAAACGGAATGAAACCTTCGGGAACGTGATTTTCGGAACGAACGTGATCCAGAGGACTTGGACCCTACGTCAAGACATCAACCAGGAAGGCACGAGTTAGGGGGGCGCACCTACCCCCCTGGGCGCGCCCTCCACCCTCGTGGTCCCCATGTTGTTCCACCGACGTACTTCTTCCTCCTATATATACCTACGTACCCCCAAACTACCAGATACGGAGCCAAAAACCTAATTCCACCGCCGCAACCTTCTATACCCATGAGGTCCCATCTTGGGGCCTTTTCCGGAGCTCCGCCGGAGGGGGCATCAATCATGGAGGGCTTGTACATCAACACCATAGCCTCTCCGATGATGTGTGAGTAGTTTACCTCAGACCTTCGGGTCCATAGTTATTAGCTAGATGGCTTCTTCTCTCTCTTTGGATCTCAATACAATGTTCTCCCCCTCTATTGTGGAGATATATTCGATGTAATCTTCTTTTGCGGTTTGTTTGTTGAGACTGATGAATTGTGGGTTTATGATCAAGTTTATCTATGAACAATATTTGAATCTTCTCTGAATTCTTTTATGTATGATTGGTTATCTTTGCAAGTCTCTTCGAATTATCAGTTTGGTTTGGCCTACTAGATTGATCTTTCTTGCAATGGGAGAAGTGCTTAGCTTTGGGTTCAATCTTGCAGTGTCCTTTCCCAGTGACAGTAGGGGCAGCAAGGCACGTATTGTATTGTTGCTATCGAGGATAACAAGATGGGGTTTATATCATATTGCATGAGTTTATCCCTCTACATCATGTCATTTTACTTAAAGCGTTACTCTGTTCTTATGAACTTAATACTCTAGATGCATGCTAGATAGCGGTCGATGTGTGGAGTAATAGTAGTAGATGCAGGCAGGAGTCGGTCTACTTGTCACGGACGTGATGCCTATATACATAATCATACCTAGATATTCCCATAACTATGCTCAATTCTGTCAATTGCTCAATAGTAATTTGTTCACCCACCGTAATACTTATGCTCTCGAGAGAAGCCACTAGTGAAACCTATGGCCCCGGGGTCTATCTTCCATCATATTAATCTTCCAACACTTAGCTATTTTTATTGCCTTTTATTTTACTTTGCATCTTTATCATAAAAATACCAAAAATATTATCTTATCATATCTATCAGATCTCACTCTCGTAAGTGACCGTGAAGGGATTGACAACCCCTTTATTGCGTTGGTTGCGAGGATTTATTTGTTTGTGTAGGTGCGAGGGACTCGTGCGTGGTCTCCTACTGGATTGATACCTTGGTTCTCAAAACTGAGGGAAATACTTACGCTGCTTTACTGCATCACCCTTTCCTCTTCAAGGGAAAACCAACGCAGTGCTCAAGAGGTTGCATAGTGCCGCTTACCTCGCCTCAACGGCAATGGCGCCAGAAAAGAGCTTGATGTCTACTACGCAACCTTCTTCTTATAGACGTTGTTGGGCCTCCAAGTGCATAGGTTTCTAGGACAGTAGCAAATTTCCCTCAAGTGGATGACCTAAGGTTTTTCAATCCATGGGAGGCGTAGGATGAAGGTGGTCTCTCTCAAGCAAGCCTACAACCAAATAACTAAGAGTCTCTTGTGTCCCCAACACACCCAATTCAATGGTAAATTGTATAGGTGCACTAGTTCGGCGAAGAGATGCGATACAAGTGCAATATTGATAGTAGATCTAGGTTTTTGTAATCTGAAATTATAAAAACAGCAAGGTAGCAAGTGGTAAAAGTGAGCGAAAATGGTATTGCAATGCTTCGAAACAAGGCCTACGGTTAATACTTTCACTAGTGAAGTTCTCTCAACAAAGATAACATAATTAGATCATATAACAATCCCTCAACGTGCAACAAAGATTCACTCCAAAGTCACTAATGGCGGAGAACAAACGAATAGATTATTGTAGGGTACGAAACCACCTCAAAGTTATTCTTTCTAATCGATGTATTGGACTATTCCTATAAGTTTCACAAACAGCCCTAGTATTCGTACTAAAATAACACCTTAAGATACACATCAACCAAAACCCTAATGTCACCTAGATACTCCAATGTCACCACAAGTATCTGTGGGTTTGATTATACGATATGCATCACACAATCTCAGATTCATCTATTCAAACAAACACAAAGAACTTCAAAGAGTGCCCCAAAGTTTCTACCGGAGAGTCAAGACGATAACGTGTGCCAACCCCTATGCATAAGTTCACAAGGTCACAGAACCCGCAAGTTGATCACCAAAACATACATCCAGTGGATCATGTGAATATCCCATTGTCACCACAGATAAGCACATGCAATACATACATCAAGTGTTCTCAAATCCTTAAAAACTCAATCCGATAAGATAACTTCAAAGGGAAAATTCAATCCATTACAAGAAGGTAGAGGGGGAGAAACATCATAATATCCAACAATGACCAAAACGGTGAGTATGAATACAAATTTAAGAGGATGAGTTTGGCTGCGGATTTGAGGATTCTGGAGACTCATTCATACTTCTATGATGGTGAGCCTATGCCTTGGAAGACGGAGGACAAGCTTCCCACATCATCAACTTCATCACCCCCACCTCCAAAGAAAGAGACTTGAGCACATGGGTATGAGCACTCCCCTTGGCTTATGCCAACCTTGCGGGAGGTGCCCCGGTATCGTATCACCACCACATCTTTATCTTTATTGTTTATCTTAGTTCAATCCTTTTGGTTAAATCTTGATCTAGTAGAATAAAAGTTTTAGTATGATCTAGTCTTTGAGTTTTGCTTTATGGTCATCTTTGTAATCAAGTGTGAGAGTTATATAATGAAGATTAGTTATTAGTCGAGGGCTTTGCTTTCTTGCTTTGATCTTGGAAAGAGAAAGAATAAAAGAAATAATGAGGTTATATATAATCTTATGGAAAGTGATGACTTCACATATAAGAAGTATGTCACATGAAATTATTGAGGGTTGACAAACATAGTTTTGGTCATTGTTGCAACTAATAGGAAGTAATAAAGGAAGAGAGGTCTCACATATAAATACACTATCTTGGACATCTTTTCTGATTGTGAGCACTCATTAAAATATTATATGCTAATAAGTTGATGTTGGACAAGGAAGACGACATAATGGGTTATGTTTCCTTATATCTGAATAGAAGTTATAATGTCCTGGATCCTCCAACATGTTGGGCTTTCTTCTCATCCTATGCTAGCCAAATCTTCTGCACCAAGTAGAGATACTACTTGTGCATCCAAAATCTATCAACCCAGTTTTGCCATGAGTGTCCACCATGTCTACCTATGGATTGAGTAAGATCCTTCAAGTAAGTTGTCATCGATGCAAGCAATAAAAATTGCTCTCTAAAATATGTATGATCTTTTGGTGTGAGCAAAATAAGCTTTATACGAACTTGTGATATGGAAGAAATAAAAGCGACGGACTGCATAATAAAGTTCTTTATCACAAGCGGCAATATAAAGTGACATTCTTTTGCATTAAGATTTCGTGCATCCAACCATAAAAGCGCATGACAGCCTCTGCTTCCCTCTGCGAAGGGCCTACCTTTTATTTTAGTTTCTACTTTATGCAAGAGTAATGGTGATCTTCACCCTTCCTTTTATATTTTCTCTCTTTTGCAAGCACTATGTGTTGGGGAAGATCCAGACATATATATCCACTCGGATGTAGGTGTTCATAAATTATTATTGTTGATGTTACCCTTGAGGTAAATGGTTGGGAGGCGAAACTATAAGCCCCAATCTTCCTATGTGTTTGATTGAAGCTTTGATCTCATAAGTATCGCGTGAGTGTTAGCAATTATGAAAGACTAAAAGATGGTTGAGTATGTGGGCTTGCTGCATAAAAGCTCTTACATTGACTCTTTCTGACATTATGATAAATTGCAATTGTTTGAATGACCGAGATCATAGTTTGTTAGTTTTCAATAATTTTTTGGTCTATACTTTACCCTGTGCACGAATTATCACTTTGGCATGAGAAGTTATATGATAATATATTGTTGTTCTAAAGATGATCATGATACCTTCATGTCTGTATTTTATTTTATCGACACCTCTATCTCTAAACATGTGGTCATGATTATTGATTTCGGCTTTCGCTTGAGGACAAGCGAGGTCTAATCTTGGGGGAGTTGATACGTCCATTTTGCATCATGTTTTTATGTTGATATTTCTTGCATTATGGACTGTTATTTCACTTCATGGTACAACTCTTATGCATTTTCTCTCATATTTTACAAGGTTTACATGAAAAGGGTGAATGCCGGCAGCTGGAATTCTGGACCGGAAAGGAATAAATCTGAGATACCTATTCTGCAGAACTCCAAATGTCCAAAAACTTTACAGAGAATTGTTTTAGACTATATAAAAAATATTGGGTGAAGAAACAACAGAAGGGGACACACCAGGTGGCCACAAGCCTAGGGGCGTGCCCTAGCCCCTAGGGCGCGCCCCCAGGGCTTGTGGGGCCCCTGGCCATCGTCTGGGGCCCATCTTATGCTATATGAAGGTTTTGACCTAGAAAAAATAAGGAGGAAGATTTCGGGACGAAGAGCCGCCGTCTCGTGGTGGAACCTGGGCAGAAGCAATCTAGGGCTCCGGCGGAGCTGTTCTGCCGGGGAAACTTCCCTCCGGGAGGGGGAATTTGAAGTCATCGTCATCACCAATGATTCTCTGATCGAGGGAGGGTCAATCTTCATCAACATATTCACAAGTGCCATCTCCTCTCAAACCCTAGTTCATCTCTTGTATTCAATCTTTGCCTCATAACCTTAGATTGGTACATGTGGGTTGCTAGTAGTGTTGATTACTCCTTGTAGTTGATGCTAGTTGGTTTATTTGGTGGAAGATCATATGTTCATATCCTTACTGATATTCAATACCCCTCTGATCTTGAACATGAACATGCTTTGTGATTAGTTACATTTGTTCCTAAGGACATGGGAGAAGTCTTGTTATAATTAATCATGTGAATTTTGTATTCATTCAATATTTTGATAAGATGTATGTTGTCTTTCCTCTAGTGGTGTTATGTGAACGTCGACTACATGACACTTCACCATGATTTGGGCCTAGCAGAAGGCATTGTGAAATAATAAGTAGATGATGGGTTGCTAGAGTGACAGAAGCTTAAACCCTAGTTTATGTGTTGCTTCGTAAGGAGCTGATTTGGATCCACATGTTTCATGCTATTGTTAGATTTATCCTAATTCTTCTTTCGTAGTTGCCGATGCTTGTGAGAGGGGTTAATCATAAGTGGGAGGCTTGTCCAAGTAAGGACAACACCCAAGAACCGGTCCACCCACATATCAAATTATCAAAATAACGAACGTGAATCATATTAGCATGATGAAAACTAGCTTGACAATAATTCCCATGTGTCCTCGGGAGCGCTTTGCTTTATATAGGAGTTCATCCAGGCTTATCCTTTGTTATAAAATGGATTGGGCCACCTTGCTTAACTTTTGCTACACTTGTTACTTGTTATCTGATGTCTACTACGCAACCTTCTTCTTGTAGACGTTGTTGGGCCTCCAAGTGCAGAGGTTTGTAGGATAGTAGAAAATTCCCCTCAAGTGGATGACCTAAGGTTTATCAATCTGTGGGAGGCGTAGGATGAAGGTGGTCTCTCTCAAGCAACCCTGCAACCAAATAACAAAGAGTCTCTTGTGTCCCCAACACACCCAATACAATGGTAAATTGTATAGGTGCACTAGTTCGGCTAAGAGATTGTGATACAAGTGCAATATGGATAGTAGATATAGGTTTTTGTAATCTGAAATTATAAAAACAGCAAGGTAGTAAGTGGTAAAAGTGAGCAAAAACAGTATTGCAATGCTTCGAAACAAGGCCTAGGGTTCATACTTTCACTAGTGCAAGTTCTCTCAACAATAATAACATAATTAGATCATATAACAATCCCTCAACGTGCAACAAAGAGTCACTCCAAAGTCACGAATAGCGGAGACCATAAAGCTTCTCATGATCAAGTAACAAGCTATTCATATGTTAAAGCATAGACCATAAACTTTCTTGAAAACTAACAAACTATGTTCTCAGTCATCAAACAATTGCAATTCATCTTATTTTTAGGAAGGGTCTATGTAAGAGATTTGATTTAGCAAATCCCACATACTCAACTATCATATAGTCTTCCATGATTGCTACCACTCAAAGCATATTTTTAGAACAAATAGCATCCATTGGACATAGAGAAAGATAGGGGCTTAATGTTTCGCCTCCCAACTTATTTATCATATAGATAATTGTCAACAATAATAATTCATGATCAAATATATTCGAATGGCCATATATGCTTAGATCTTTCCCCATCACATGATGCTTGCCAACCAACGAGTAGGTTGGAATGAGAAGGAATACTACTGACTCTTGCATAAAAGTAAAAGATAGGCCCTTCGCAAAGGGAAGCAGGGATTTGTAGAGGTGCCGGAGCTCGAAGCTTTTAAAACAGAGATGAAAATAATTTTGAGAGGTATGGTTTCATTGTCAACATAACAACGAAGAGTTCCCAATATCTTCCATACTAGACACATTATAGGCGGTTCCCAAACAGAAAGGTAAAGATTTTACTCCCCCTCCAGCAACAATCACACTCCACGGCTTGTCCGAAACAACGGGTGTCGTCCAACTATCAACAATCCTGGGGGAGTTTTGTTTAAATTATTTGCGATTTTGTTTTTGATCTTTTGATCATAGGACTGGGCATCCCAGTTACCAGCCATTTTCTCGTGAACGGTGAGTGGAGTCCACTCATCGTGAGAATAACCCACCTAGCATGGAAGATACTG
This sequence comes from Triticum aestivum, assembly GCF_018294505.1. Taxonomy (NCBI): domain Eukaryota; kingdom Viridiplantae; phylum Streptophyta; class Magnoliopsida; order Poales; family Poaceae; genus Triticum; species Triticum aestivum. The sequence continues at coordinate 383,159,677 of NC_057811.1, read as the reverse complement.
ACAGCCCCTAGTCGCTACATGAGCGATTCGGGCATACAAAACAAATTATTATTTGAAGGTTTAGAGTTTGGAACATGCAAATTTACTTGGAACGGCAGGTAAATACCGCATATAGGTAGATATGGTGGACACTCGTGGAAGAAACTTGGTTCAAGGATTTTGGATGCACAAGCAGTATTCCTGCTTAGTACAGAAATTTAGGCTAGCAAAAGATTCTAAAAAGCAAGCACCACATGTCGGAGGATCTATAACAATATAACTTCTATACAAATATACCCAAACATAACTCATTAAGTTGTCTTCCTTGTCCAACTTCAACTAATTTGCTTAAGTTTGAAAAATAATTAATGGGGCTCACAATCATAGAAGATGTCCAAGATAGTATATTTATATGTGAAACCTATCTTCCTTCCATATTCTTTCATGAATTGTTCAAGTGACCAATACTATGTTTGCTAACTTTCAATAAATTTACCACCTCTACTTCTTATATGTGAAGTCATTACTCCCCATGGGATAAGCATATGAAGCATATATAATTTCAGATTTATGACATTCAAATCATTCAACCATTTACTCATAGGATATAAGTGAAGCACAAGAGTAAATGACAAACTACTCCAAAAAGATATAAGCCAAGATAAATGAGTAGTTGAATAATTAGGTAACTATGTGAAGACTATCTCTCATTTAAGGATTTCAGATCTTAAGTACTTTATTCAAACAGTAAGAAAAACAAAATAAAATGACATTGCAAGGATAACACATATCATGTGAAGAAGCAAAAACTTAGGCTCAACCAAAACTGACCGATAATTGCTGAAGAAGAAAGGTGGGATGCCTACCGGGGCATCCCCAAGCTTAGATGCTTGAGACTTCTCGAAATATTAGCTAGGGATGCCTTGGGCATCCCCAAGCTTGAGCTCTTGTGTCTCCTTAATTCCTCTCATATCAAAGTTTCCCGAAATCTTAATACTTCATGCACACAAAATTCAACAAGAACTCATGAGATAGGTTAGTATAAATCCATGCAAAACCTTATCATTCTCTACTGTAGAAAATCACTAAAATTATAATTTGATATTGCATACTAAATGCCTCTGCATATTTAAAACTCCTATCCTCAAATAGAATCATTAAACAAGCAAACATATGCAAACAATGCAAACATAACAGCAATCTGTCTAAACAGAACAGTCTATAAAAAATGCAAGAGGAATCATACTTCCCTAACTCCAAAAATTCTGAAAAGTTACCACAATGTACAAAATTAGTTGTTACTCATTTTGAAAAAAATTCAAGATTTTATCATGTTCTGACTATTCACAAATATTCAAAACATAACAGCAAACTTTCTGTTTTTAAAACAACAACATCTAGACTTGCAAAACAAGCATGGTAAAGGCTACACTTGACATTTTATTGAACAAAAAGATGCAAAACATTACTCTAAATAACAGCAAGCAAATCCTAATAAAAGAAAATGATGCTCCAAGCAAAACTCATATCATGTGGTGAATAAAAATATAGCCCCATGTAAAGTTACTGATGAACGCAGACAAAAAAGGGGATGCCATCCGGGGCATCCACAATCTTAGTTTGCTTGGGTATTCCTTGAATATTACCTTGGGGTACCTTGTGCATCCCCAAGCTTAGGCTCTTGTCACTCCTTGTTCCCTAGTCCATCGAAACTTCACCCAAAACTTGAAAACTTCACAACACAAAACTCAACAGAAAACTCGTAAGCTCCGTTAGTATAATAAAACAAATCATTCACTTTGGTACTGTCAAGACAAGATTCATATTTTTTTCTCACATGATGCCTATTGTACCCTATCATTTCTACAATTTATATTAAGCAATATAAGCCATAGAAACTAGAAAACAAGCAAACTATGCATTGAAAACAAAATCTGTAAAAAACAGAACAGTCTGTAAAGATCTGAATTGAATTCATACTTCTGTAACTAAAAAATTCTGAAAAATTAGGACAATCTAGACAATTTGTATATCAATCTTGTGTAAAAAAATTCAGATCAATGCATGTTCCAGTGAATTTTCAAAATTCCTGGACTGGGAGCAAAAGTTTCTATTTTTGCACAGAATCAAGTCGGCTATCATCCATACTATCCCAAAGGCTTTACTTGGCAGTTTATTGAAACAAACGCTATAAAACATGATTACTACAGTAGCTTAATCATGTGAACACTCAAAAACAGTAGGTATAAGTATTGGGTTGACTCCCAACAAGCGCTTTTCGTTAATGCCTTTTTAGCTAGGCATGATGATTTCAATGATGCTCATATAAAAGATAAGAATTGAAACATAATGGGAGCATCATGAACCATATGACAAGCACATTTAATTCTAAACCACTTCCTATGCATAGGGATTTTGTGAGAAAACATCTTATGGGAGCAAGAATCAACTAGCATAGGAAGGTAAAGCAAGCATAACTTCAACATTTTCAACACATAGAGAGGAAACTTGATATTATTGCAATATGTAAAAGCATAAGTTCCTCTCTCATAATAATTTTCAGTAGCATCATGAATGAATTCAACAATATAACCACCACATAAATCATTACTTTTATGATCCATAAGCATAGAAATTTTATTACTCTCCACGTACGCAAATTTCTTCTCAAGAATAGTAGTGGGAGCACACTCAACAAAATAACTATCATGTGAGGCATAATCCAATTGAAAATTAAAATCATGATGACAAGTTTCATGGTTATCATTATTCTTTATAGCATACATGTCATCACAATAATCATCATAGATAGCAACTTTGTTCTCATAATCAATTAGAACCTCTTCCGAAATAGTGGATTCATCACTAAATAAAGTCATGACCTCTCCAAATCCACTTTTATCATTATAATAAGATTCAACACCCTCCGAAATAGTGGGATCATTACTTCCTAAAGTTGACACTCTTCCAAACCCACTTTCATCAATATAATCATCATAAATAGGAGGCATGCTATCATCATAATAAATTTGCTCATCAAAACTTGGGAGACTAAAAAGATCGTATTCATCAAACATAGCATCCCCAAGCTTGTGGCTTTGCATATCATTAGCATCATGGATCTTCAAAGAATTCGTACTAACAACATTGCAATCATGCTCATCATTCAAAAACTTAGTGCCAAACATTTTATAGACTTCTTCTTCTAGCACTTGAGCACAATTTTCCTTTCCATCATTTTCACGAAAGATATTAATAAGATGAAGCATATGAGGCAACCTCAATTCCATTTTTTTGTAATTTTCTTTTGTAAACTAAACTAGTGATAAAACAAGAAACTAAAAGATTCGATTGCAAGATCTAAAGATATACTTCAAGAACTAACCTCCCCGGCAACGGCGCCAGCAAAGAGCCTCGTTGATGGGGTGTTAGTGCCACTTACCTCGCCTCAATGGCAACGGCGCCAGAAAAGAGCTTGATGTCTACTACACAACCTTCTTCTTGTAGACGTTGTTGGGCCTCCAAGTGCACATGTTTCTAGGACAGTAGAAAATTTCCCTCAAGTGGATGACCTAAGGTTTATCAATCCGTGGGAGGCGTAGGATGAAGATGGTCTCTCTCAAGCAAGCCTGCAACCAAATAACAAAGAGTCTCTTGTGTCCCCAACACACCCAATACAATGGTAAATTGTATAGGTGCACTAGTTCGGCGAAGAGATGGTGATACAAGTGCAATATTGATAGTAGATATAGGTTTTTTGTAATCTGAAATTATAAAAACAGCAAGGTAGCAAGTGGTAGAACTGAGCGAAAATGGTATTGCAATGCTTCGAAACAAGGCCTAGGGTTCATACTTTCACTAGTGCAAGTTCTCGCAACAATGATAACATAATTAGATCATATAACAATCCCTCAACGTGCAACAAAGAGTCACTCCAAAGTCACTAATAGCGGAGAAGAAACGAAGAGATTATTGTAGGGTACGAAACCACCTCAAAGTTATTCTTTCTAATCGATGTATTGGACTATTCCTGTAAGTGTCACAAACAGCCCTAGAGTTCGTACTAAAATAACACCTTAAGATACACATCAACCAAAACCCTAATGTCACCTAGATACTCCAATGTAACCACAAGTATCCACGGGTTTGATACGATATGCATCACACAATCTCAGATTCATCTATTCAAACAAACACAAAGAACTTCAAAGAGTGCCCCAAAGTTTCTACCGGAGAGTAAAGACGATAACGTGTGCCAACCCCTATGCATAAGTTCACAAGGTCACAGAACCCGCAAGTTGATCACCAAAACATACATCCAGTGGATCACGTGAATATCCCATTGTCACCACAGATAAGCACATGCAAGACATACATCAAGTGTTCTCAAATCCTTAAAGACTCAATCCGATAAGATAACTTCAAAGGGAAAATTCAATCCATTACAAGAAGGTAGAGGGGGAGAAACATCATAATATCCAACTATAATAGCAAAGCTCGCGGTACATCAAGATCGTGCCAAATCAAGAACACGAGAGAGAGATATCAAACACATAGCTACTAGTACATATCCTCAGCCCCGAGGGTGAACTACTCCCTCCTCGTCATGGAGACCGCCGGGATGATGAAGATGGCCATCGGTGATGGTTTCCCCCTCTGGCAGGGTGCCGGAACAGGTTCCCAATTGGTTTTTTGTAGCTACAGAGGCTTGTGGCGGCGGAACTCCCGATCTAGGTTCTGTTCTGGAGGTATGGGAATATATAAGATGTGTTGGCATCAAGAACAAGTCAGGGGAGTCCACAAGGGGCCCACAAGGTCGGGGGGCACGCCTTAGGGGGCGCCCCCACCCTTGTGGTGGCCTCAGGACTCCTCTGGTGCATCTCTGGTACTCCGTAGGCTTCTTTTGGTCCAAAAACAATCGTCGTAAAGTTTCAGGTCAATTGGACTCCGCTTGATATTCCTTTTCTGCAAAACCCAAAAACAAGGAAAAAAAACAAAAACTAGCACTCGGCTCTAGGTTAATAGGTTAGTCCCAAAAATCATATAAAATAGCATATAAATTGTAACATCCCTAATTTTCAATTTGGAATGTTATACATTAGATCATCATTGCATAGCATATTTTATTGCATTTTGGCAAATCCTCGATAAATCCTAAGCAACTCAAGGACCCTCGGAGAGAGTTGGGGATTTTCCCGATTTTTCATATTTGATTATCATCAAATAATAAAACGAGGATTTTGGTTTTAATTATTTTCTCTCCGGAAAAATATTTCACATTAAAATAAATGAGAGGAGAAAATATGACTTCTCCAAAACAATTGAAATATTGGAGGAAAAATATTAAAATCATATATTGGATTTTATTCGGATTTTATTTGCAATTTAATTGCATTAAAAAAACTGCACGTTTTCAAAACTGCATTTTTGGGTCAAAAAATGTTCACCTTGTTCTAATTAATTTTATTAGACGGGGAAAATTTGTTTTATCATTTTTGGATTTTTACTTATTTTTCTGCGTACTTTTTTAGATTCGGCGGAATATTTAAAAAAAACCCCACCGCGCCCGACCGGGCCGAGGCCCAGCCGAGCCGGCCGGCCCATCCCGCGCCCGTCTCCCTCGCGCGCACGCAGCCGCCGCCGCGCCCGAGTCCGCCTGGAGCACGGCCGCCGC
>NC_057811.1:383153755-383154014 GCF_018294505.1 Triticum aestivum | reverse complement strand
TTTGTTTTATCATTTTTGGATTTTTATTTATTTTTTCTGCAATTTTTTTAGATTTGGAACAATATATTAAAAAAAACCCCGCGCCAGACCGGGCCGAGGCCCAGCCGAGCCGGCCGGCCCACCTCCCTCGTCTCCCTCGCGCGCACGCAGCCGCCGCCGCGCCCGAGTCCGCCTGGAGCACGGCCGCCGCCGCCTTGCCCCCTCCCCCACGCCACCAGCCCCCCTCTCTTATAAGCCGCCGCAGCCCCCCTTCACCCCA
>NC_057811.1:383132216-383153159 GCF_018294505.1 Triticum aestivum | reverse complement strand
CCGCGCCCGAGCCCCGCCGCCCCAAGCCGCCCTCGCCGAGCCCCTGCCGGAGCCTCGCCGGAGCCCGTCCCGACGAGGTACCGAGCCGCCGCCGTTTGCCGGTTTTCTAAAAAAAACCGTTCGTTTTTTTCTAAACCCTAGATCGGTTTATTTTTCGGTTTTATTATTTGGTGAACGTTCACCGACCCGTTCGTGAAAACGAACGTGTTCGTCGGATTTTCGCTGTTAACCGGTTTTCTTTTTGTCGGATTTTTCCGCGATTTTCCAGATCCCGATTCTTGATCGGATCTTCGTTTTCGTTTAACTTTTCGCTCGTTTATCGGAATTAGGCGATTCAAGCGCCTAGAGTTTCATATCGAAATTCTCTTTCCGTTTAACCTACTCAAACAAGTTTTTGCTACTGTAAAATTTGACCTAGATCCAGATTAGTAAACGAAGCTTGTTTCTTTAGCCGTTTGACTTTCGTTGCTTCGTTCGATTTGATTCTTTTTGCAAACCGGAGTTCTTAAGTTGAAATTTCTGGTTGTATCTTTTATTCGAGTTTTACCTGTGCATTAGATGAGTACTTATTGTTTGCTTGTTGGTTTGCGATAGAGTATCCGGAGTGCGCCGCTTGTTACTTCGAATCTCTAGGTTTCGCGGATCATCAGCAAGGCAAGTAACACTTTGATCATACTTTCCGTACCCAGTTTTTATTGCATTAGATCAATCCTCAAACATTGCATCGTTAGGATCTAATTAAATTGTGGGTATTGGGAAGTAGTTGAGGTAGTACCTATTACCTGTTTTATTTATCAAACCCTTGGGAGTTACTTCTACGTTGCTTATATTGCCATGCTATGCTCGTAGACGTGGATTGGGTTTGAGAGATATTCATGACAGAGTGAGATTGTTAATAATGGTTTACTTAAGGTGGCAACTAAAACTCACATCTGGGTGGATTGAGGCACCTGGGGAACCCAGTGCTGCCTATTTTTTTTGATATCCCGGGGTACCCGTGTGATCATCCTATGGACCGCCTCCCAGGCTAAAAGGGATCATGAGATTTTTCATGCTAGAAACTTCCGTGTGCAGCCACAAGCTAAAATGGGCTCTAGCATAGTTGATTAAGTTGTGTGAGCTCTTGAAGAGGTAGACTAGCAGATGTAGGGGATGTAGGTGGTACGGTCTACCCGGAGTAGAGAGTTAACGGTTCTGAAAGACTGTGTCCGGTCATCTGTTTCTCAAACATCATGCAGTGCGAGAATCAAGCGGAGGCGATCGAGTCTTGTGGGGAAAAGTGCGCAAACCTCTGCAGAGTGTACAAACTAATCATGGTTAGCCGTGTCCCCGGTTATGGACAACTTGAGTATCTAGTACCTGGATTATCATGTGAATCTCATCACTATGTTACTTTAATTAATGTTGTTGGGTTAATGATGACACTTAATTGGGATTGAGTTGGAGGTACCTTCACAATGTTTAACAACCACCATGATAGTTAAATAAAATTTATTCCTTTGAAGTAGGGAAAAATTGGCTTTTCGCAAAAACTGTAACCATAGAGCTTTCCACCAGCCATATATGCATGTAGTATAGCATTATTATGTTCATTATTCTCTATGTGTTACATTGCCAGCATATTCCATGTGCTGACCCGTTTTCGGGCTGCAACGTTTCATGTTGCAGACTTTTCAGACGACGAGTAAGGTGCCTTAGGTCGTGGTCTTATACTCAGTGATGCCGTTGGAGTTGATGGACTCACTTATCTTCCAAGCTTTCCGCTGTTATCGTTTTTAGATGGCCTTAAGCCATATTTATCATACATATTCTATTTTGAGATATTCATTGTAATAAGTGTGTGATTGCTACTCTGTTGTAAATCCTCCATTTGTACTGTGCGTGTCAGCATTACTGATCCAGGGATGACACTGGTGCACATCAGCACAGACTGTTTGAGGTCTGGTCGCTACAAAGGTGGTATCAGAGCACACGCTGACTGTAGGACAGGACCACTAAGCTTAAACCCTAGAACACTTCTCTCTTCTCATTTCTGACCCCTCTCCACTTTCTACTCTTTTAGGAATGGCGGATGCAAGGAGCAAGTTCATGCAACCAGATGAAGATACGCCTTTTGGACGTCACTTGAAGGAAGTCACTAAGTACTTGAACATAGGAATACCAAGCATCACCGGAACCTACAACGCCACATTACCTGAAGAGGAGAGCTGGAAGATTCAAGTTCAAGTTCCAGGAAGGACGTTTGCGCCAGTTACTGAACCTATAAGATTGGCTTTTGAAGCACCAACCTGGAGTTTAGGGAAGAGCATGGCAGCCCACATCGCTATGGGACGCATTGGAGAAGTCTACCACAGGGAGCTTAAGGATACTATTTATCAGATTTGTGGACGCCGAGACGAGGAATGGGAGATGATCAGCACCAAGAAGGATGGATCAATTGCAGCTTTCATCCAGGAGCAAAACCAACACATTCGTCGCCAGGAGAACCAGATGTGCTCACAAAAGATAGAGCTGAAGAAGGCGTTGACGAAGATCAAGGAGCTAGAGGAAGAACTCAAGGCTACACGCGAGGATTATCTGGAGGAAATCATCGCACTAGTAGGGAAGAATGACGACCTGGAGAAGAAGATTGGAGTATTCATGGGAAATCCAGTGTCAAAAGCAGAAGATGATGAATGCGCTTGCCCGGATAACTACATCATCATCGACGACACCGACTCGGACCCCAGAGAAGATGACTTTGTTGATGAAGCTGGAGCAGATATCATGGAGTCTTCAACTGATCAGAATTTCTAGTAGACCACCATATCAGTAGTAGTTTTCCCCCATTTAATAGTATAGTTCAAGCACTTTGTAACGTTAGTTAGATCGATTGTATGCCTTGTTTGAATTGATTGAGTGATATTGATTGTATTTGTCACATGAGCATATGGGTAGTGTTTCCTCTCTAGACCTCATTCTATTCTTAACTCTCATCTTTTCTAACCCATCAGATGCCTCCGAGACGCGACACCGGATTTGTTTTCCCACCAGAGATCACTCAGTTGATTCAGCAACAGAATGCCCTGATGCAAGTGTTGGTACAGAACCAAGGCAACAACAACAACAACAACCCACCACCTCCACCTGTTGATCACTTAGCCCGTTTCTTGAGGCTAAATCCGCCGGTGTTTTCCAGCAGCACCGAGCCGATTGTTGCAGATGATTGGCTCCGCAAAGTTGGAAGGGAGTTGGCCACTGCAGGATGCACAGATGCGGAAAGAGTGCGTTTTGCCGCACATCAGCTTGATGGACTCACAACATCATGGTGGGAGAATTACACAGCTACACCCTATTGACGCTGTCACATGGGACCAGTTTCAGCAAGCTTTCCGTACAGCTCATGTTTTAGCAGGAGCTATGGCTATGAAGAAGCGTGAGTTTCGCAACCTACACCAAGGAGGACGCACCGTAGGCCAGTATGTGGAGGATTTCAGTAAGTTAGCACGTTATGCACCTGATGACGTTGCTACAGATGCAGCCAAGCAGGAGAAGTTTTTGGAAGGACTGAATGATGAGCTGAGCATGCAGCTAATGGTAGCAACCTTCAACAACTACCAGGAGTTGGTAGATAGAGCACTCATGATTGAAGGGAAGTAGCAGCGGATTGAAAACCGTAAGAGGAAGTATGGACAAGGGAAGTACAATTCTGGAGCTCAGCAGAAGCCACGTTTTGCCCCGAAACCAGGAGGGCAGTTTCAACATACCCATGGAGGAGGTAGTTCGCACAACCATAATGGCTCCAAGAATGGTAATGGGAATGGAGGAAGCAACGGACACATTAATTGTTTCAAGTGCCAGAAGACTGGACACTATGCAAATGATTGTCCTGAAGCCCAGAATGGAAAAAGCAATGGAAGCTCTGGGAAGAAGCCGAACCCTTTCAATAAAGGACATGTGAACCACGTGAGCGTGGAAGAGGTTGAAGCACAGCCTGATGCAGTAATAGGTAAGTTTATGGTTAAGTCATTTATTGCACTCGTTCTTTTTGATACTGGCGCATCGCATTCATACATATCAAGGGGATTTGTGGATAAGTATAAACTGCCAACCCAAGCCCTTAGGTCACCTGTTGAGGATATAGACCTTGGAGTCACCCGCCAGGAGGGCCGGGTTACTCTAAGGGTCATTGCCAGAAGCCCGGAGTTAAGTTCTAAAGATGATGGGCCAGAGATGGGCTGAGACCCGGCTATGGTTTAAAGCCCGTAGTTACTATCATTGTTATAGTAGACTTGTAGTGTAAGGCAAGTATTGTTTAGAGTCCGAGCCGGACGCTCTTATGAGCCCGCCGGGTCTCTAAGGGCTGCTGGGCGTCAGCCTCTCTATATAAAGGGAGGACCCGGCAGCGGTTTAGCTCGAGAACAATCTCATCGAAAGCCGGGCATAGCTGTTTAGCTCCCTGGCGATCGTAACCCTAATCAATAACACCTCAAACTGGACGTAGGCTTTTACCTTCACCGTAAGGGGCTGAACTAGTATAAATCCTCGTGTTCCTTGTCCTGCATAACCCCTTTAAGCTTCCTAGTAGCGATGGCTCCACGACTAAGTCCTAGCTCGAGGACATCTGCCGTGACAATTCCACGACAGTTGGCGCCCACCGTGGGGCCAGCGCACGGTGGATTTGAGTTCTTGAAGGGCAGCTTCGAAGGGCTCAAGGGATACGCTGTGGGCCGGATGACCAAGAGTCGTCGCGGCAAGCTCTACATCGACAATGCGGACTGGGGCCCCGACGCCGGCTCAATTGAGTACGGGTACTGGGTCCCCTTTGGCGGAATTCATGTCTTCATTGGCAAGATTGGTGAGTCGGGCCCCGAACCGGATCTCCGCGCCGATCTCATCGAAACGGCTCAGCGCGCACAACCCGCCCGGGCCCGGCCTGCCTTAAAGCGCGCTTTTGTGGGATGCATCCATGGAGGGCCCTCTGATCCATACGGGTCCGGTGATGAGGCGGCCGCCGGCTCTGACGGCGAGTCGGCCACTGATGAGTCAAACTCATTGTACCAACTTCAAGATGGCAGGCTCATGGGTTGTTCCGACGGTGACAGTATTCCGGACCTTTTTGAGCCACCAAGTCAGGTTGGAGTTTTTATGGCTGGTGCGCAGCATGTTCAGAACCCTGCTGCTGGAGCGGGAAACCCGGTGCCTTCTCCGGCTCAGGTGCTGATGGATCTCACGGACAAGATGACGGCCCTGTTAACCGCCACGGTTGACCCGGCGGATCAAGCCCAGCATGATGCGGAGGTGGCACAGTTGAAATTGGATCTGATAAAAGCTAAAGAAGATCTTGCGGCAGAAGGAATCAGGCTGGCTGTAGAGCGGGCGGCTCTCGATGCCCGGACTCAGTTGATTCAGGCGCAGTCCTTACAACTCACGATGGATCAGAACGCGGCCAATGAGGTCATGAGAAGGAGGCATCAAAAGGCCCAGTCCCGACTCCCGCCGGTTTACGATCCCCGCAACCTCTTCAACACGCCAGGTGCAGGGTCTAGTAACCCGCCAGGGGTCATGGCACCCGGGTCTGGACCCCTTATTCAACCGCGAGTGATGGGGCCTCCCCAGGCGCCCCCTGCCCTGCCTCAGTACGTGCCAATACCCCCGGGTCATTATAACAACCCGCTGGAGAACATGGTCGCTGCGGCAGCACGGCTGGCGGCCCTACCAGTTGACGGTGACTCTCCGACGGCTATCGAGACCCGCCCGGTCAGGGAACTCCTTCAAACAGCGCTGGCACAGCAAGAGGCGTACTCCTACAGCCGGGACAGGATCCACTCGACCCCTCGTCCAGGCCAGAGCCCGAGTTACAGCCGGCACATGGTCTCAGCAACCGGCTCAAGTAATGTCCGACGCCATGACCCGCCCCCTGGCCATGGCCCGATTCCTAATGGAGCCTTTTACGCAGCAGGCCAAGCACGGCAAGAGGCAGAGCAGGCGCCTCAATTGACGGCTTACCAGACCCCCCGGCGTATCCAACGACGTCCGTTGATGTGGGAATTTCCACCAGGACCGGGGGTGTCCCTTGTTTGGTACCAGCCATCCGTAATGAACGTCTACCTAAGGACTTCAAGGGCCCTAGGAAGGTGCCTAACTATACAGCGGACTTACAGCCTGCAGCCTGGATTGAGAGTTATGAGATGGCCATGGAATTGCTGGAGGTCAGTGAGGCGGCCATGGCCAAATATTTCACCATGATGTTAGATGGAACTGCCCGCACGTGGTTGAAAGGGTTACCGCCGAACTCCATTGGGTCTTGGGCTGAGCTGAAAGCCCGGTTCATTCAAAACTTCTAAGATACCTGCAGGCAATCTATGTCAATTGTGGATTTGACTAACTGTAAGCAGCAGGAGGGTGAGTCCACGACCCATTGGGTTCGCCGGGTCAAGGAGATCATACATTCATCAGATAAGATGGATGCCGGCTCTGCAGTCTTAATGTTGGAACAAAACTGTCGCTTTATGCCCCTTAAGATGAAGCTCGGGCGGCTCAAGCGCGACTGCACCGATATGGGTACCCTAATGGCGGCTCTTGTCAAGTACGCCGATTCCGATGGTACCAAGGATCCCCCTTCAGACGATGAAAGGGCAGGGAAGGGAAAGAAGAATGGCAGCGGCAAGGGTCCTCAGTTTAACCAGGGGAACCAAGGAGGAGGCAAGCGTAAGGCCGATGGCAGCCTAGAGTTTGTAGCCAACACCAACTCTCAAAGTAATAACCAGCGACGCAAGGGGAGGCCCCCTCCCCGAGGCGGCGGGTCAGGACCTTCTCTGGAGCAGCTGTTGAATGAACCTTGTCTGAGACATGGCTCTAGAGAGAAGCCAGCGACTCATCTGTGGAAGGATTGTGCTATCATGAAGGCCTTTAAAAACTACAATGGTCCGGGTGGCGGCTCAGGCGCCGGCCGCTTTCATGGCCCGGGCGGCGGCTCAAATTCCGGTCCTCAGAACGGTCAAGGGGGCTTTAATCAACAGTCTAGTCAGGGTCATCAACAGCAGCAGGGGGGTTATCAGACCAACCCGAAGCAGCTTAGCGGTGGATAGTATCACGTGTTCACCACTAGTTTGTGCAAACGAGACGAGAAGCTTCTCAAGAGGGTTGTTAATGCTGTTGAGCCGGCGGTTCCACGCTACTTGCGGTGGTCTGAGCAGCCTATAGTGTGGAGTAGGGAGGATCACCCTCCCCGGGTGGATAACCCGGGCCACTTGGCCTTAGTAGTGGCTCCTCAGGTGGGAGGCTATAAGTTCACAAAGGTACTCATGGATGGAGGCAGCAGCATCAATATCCTCTATTATGAGACTTTTCGCCGTATGGGATTGGTTGATAAGAACCTCAGCCAGTCAAACACCATCTTCCATGGTGTGGTACCCGGTAAGTCGGCTTATCCAGTCGGCAAGATCGAATTGGAAGTGGCTTTTGGTGATGAGAACAACTACAGAGTGGAGAAGTTGACTTTTGAGGTGGTCAAGATAAGAAGTCCGTACCATGCTATATTTGGACGACCGGCTTACGCCAAGTTCATGGCACGGCCGTGTTATGTGTACTTACAGCTCAAGATGCCGGGTCACAATGGGACCATTACGGTTCATGGCAGCCGGAGAGTGGCTCTGGAGTGTGAGGAAGGTGATGCAGCTTATGCAGAGTCTGTTTGCGCCACAGAGGAGTTGAAGTTTTATAAAGACAATGTTGACCCAACAGATATGACCTCTCTGAAAAAGCCAACCACGGAGAATGAACCAGCGATGAAATTTAAATCAGCTGATGAGACTAAACTTGTTGATTTTGTTCCAGGTGACTCGTCTCAGCAGTTTAGCATCAGTGCAAATCTGGACCCGAAATAGGAAAGCGCGCTCATCGAGTTCATCCGTGAGAATAGGGACATCTTCGCGTGGAAACCTTCTGACATGCCAGGTGTACCTAGAGAACTCGCTGAGCACACTCTCAATGTTGATCCAAAATTTAAGCCGGTCAGACAGTTCCTTCGACGGTTTAACGAAGAGAGGCGGAAAGCTATTGGTGAAGAAGTGGCCCGGCTCTTGGCGGCCGGGTTCATTGTTGAGGTTTTTCACCCGGAGTGGTTGGCTAACCCGGTGCTCGTACTCAAGAAGAACGGCACTTGGCGGATGTGTGTGGACTACACGGATTTGAACAAGGCGTGTCCGGCTGATCCTTTTGCTCTCCCCCGTATTGATCAAATCATTGATGCTACGGCGGGTTGTGCACGCTTAAGTTTCGTGGATGCCTATTCCGGGTATCATCAGATTAAGATGGCAGTTAAGGACCAGGAGAAGACGGCGTTCATCACTCCCTTTGGAGCCTTCTGCTATGTGTCTATGCCCTTTGGACTCAAGTGTGCACAGGTGACTTACCAGCGTTGTGTACAGAATTGTCTTCATAAACAGATCGGGCGCAATGTTCACGCTTACGTGGATGATATTGTGGTCAAATCCATCAAGTAGGAAACCCTGATAGATGACTTAAGGGAAACCTTCGATAATCTCCGGGTTTACAAGATGATGCTTAAGCCGGCCAAGTGTGTTTTTGGTGTTCCTGCAGACAAACTATTGGGTTTCTTGGTCTCTGACAGAGGCATTGAGGCTAACCCGGAGAAGATCAAGGCTATCACCTACCTGGCTAAGCCGGCATGTATAAATGACGTTCAGCGTTTGGCGGGTCGCATCGCTGCTTTAAGCCGGTTTATAAGCCGTTTGGGTGAGAAAGCTATGCCCTTATATCAGTTGATGAAAAAAACTGATAACTTTATCTGGAATGATGCAGCTGATACCGCTTTTGAGGATTTGAAAAAGCAATTGGCAGAGCCCCCCGTCCTTGCTGCTCCGGTTGATAAGGAACCCTTGCTACTATATGTAGCGGCAAATGCACGAGCCATCAGCGTGGCTATTGTAGTGGAGCGCAAGGAGGCGGGTAAGGAGCATCCGGTTCAGCGGCCGGTTTATTATGTCAGCGAGGTGCTCATTGAGTCCAAGCAGTGGTACCCGCATTGGCAGAAGCTCGTATACGGTGTGTTCATGGCGAGCCGGAAGCTCAAACATTATTTTCAGGGTCATCCCATCACTGTGGTCAGTTCTGCACCCCTTGGTGATATTATCCAGAACAGAGAGGCTACAGGGAGAATTGCTAAGTGGGCTATAGAGCTTGGACCCCATGGCCTCAAATATGTGCCACGCACTGCTGTTAAATCTCAGGCTTTGGTGGATTTCATCAATGATTGGACGGAGTCTCAAGTGCCTGAGCAAAAGCCGGATAACACTTATTGGACTATCCACTTCGATGGGTCCAGACAGTTGGAGGGCTCGGGGGCTGGTGTTGTATTGGCTTCCCCTAAAGGTGACAAGTTCCATTATGTGCTACGGTTGATGTTTCCTTGCACTAACAATGCGGCTGAATACGAAGCTTTGCTCCACGGTCTTCGGGTGGCTAAGGAGATGAGCTTAAGCCGGGTAAGGTGCTTTGGGGACTCAGATTTGGTGGCTCAACAAGTATCAGGCACCTGGAATTCTAAGGATCCTCTCATGGCGGCTTATCGCCGCGAGGTTGATGCCATTGCTGGGCACTTTCAGGGATACCAAGTGGAGCACATTGATCGCAGGAAGAACGAGGCGGCTAATGCTTTAAGCCGGCTAGGCTCTTAGCGAAAGCCGGTGCCGCCCAACACTTTCCTGGATGTCCTGTATAACCCCTCGGTTAAGTTGCCTACAGAAGAGGACTTGGCTATCCCTGACCCGGAGGCACGACTGGTGGCGGCTCTTCATGTCATACCAGACTGGACAATGCCATATCTGGCTTATATAACCCGGGGAGAGTTGCCTGAGGATGAAACTCTGGCCAGGCAAGTAACCCGGCGGGCTAAGTCAATGATTGTTATTGATGGCGAGTTGCATCATCGCAGTGTTTCAGGGGCGTTTCGGCGTTGTATCTCCCCTGAGGAAGGTCAAGAGATCTTACGCGAGATCCATGAAGGGGATTGTGGCCATCATGCCGGTTCAAAATCTCTTGTGGCCAAGGCTTTCCGTCATGGTTTTTATTGGCTGACGGCTCACGCTGATGCAGAGGACTTGGTCAGTAAGTGTGATGGTTGCCAAAGGTTCTCACGACGGGCTCATGTGCCGGCTCAGGAGTTGAGGATGATCCCAATCACTTGGCCCTTTGCGGTCTGGGGGCTTGATATGGTTGGGCCTTTTAAACGGTCCAAGGATAAGAAGACCCACCTCTTGGTGGCTGTTGACAAATTCACGAAGTGGGTGGAGGCTGAGCCAGTTAGCAAGTGCGATGCAGCTACGGCGGTTCAATTTATGAAAAAGGTGATTTTTCGCTTCGGCTTTCCGCACAGCATCATAACTGACAACGGCACCAATCTGTCCAAGGGTGCTATGGAAGAGTTTTGTCAACGAGAGCATATCCGACTTGATGTTTCCTCAGTGGCTCACCCCCAATCCAATGGTCAAGCTGAGAGAGCTAACCAGGAGATTCTGAAGGGCATCAAGCCCCGGCTTTTGGTCCCTTTGCAACGGACGCCGGGTTGTTGGGTGGAGGAGTTGCCCTCCGTCTTATGGAGCATCAACACTACTCCTAACAGGTCTACAGGCTTCACGCCTTTCTTCATGGTTTATGGAGCAGAAGCAGTCCTCCCCAGCGACATCCGTCACGATTCACCTCGTGTGGCGGCTTATGTTGAGACGGATAATGAACAGGCGCGCCAAGATGCTCTGGACTTGTTGGACGAACAGCGTGATGTGGCAGCAGCCCGTTCAGCGATTTACCAACAAGACCTGCGCCGTTATCATAGCCGCCGGGTCAAATCCCGGGTCTTCCAGGAAGGCGACCTTGTGCTCCGGCTCATCCAGGATCAAACAGATGTACACAAGTTATCCCCACCTTGGGAAGGGCCCTTTGTGGTTAGTAAGAACTTGCACAACGGGTCATATTACCTCATTGATATTCGGGAACATAAGGATTCGCGTAAATCTGAGGAGGAGACCCGTCGGCCGTGGAATATAGCTCAGCTTCGGCCTTACTACACTTGAGCTGCCGGTTCTCGTGGTGTACATATTTATCTCAGACATGTATATATTATGATAAGCAATAAAGCAGGACCTCTGTCCTTTTTTCTCCTCCAGTTATGCGTGTGTTATTTTTACATGCTGATTTGTGGAGGATCCGGTTTATGATCGTATGTGAGTCTAGCCGTATGTAGTAAGGTCACTTGGGGGCTTCCTGTTCAAACATGGGTCGTATTCGAACCAAAGAGAACATAGCTGTCGGTACCCACTTGATTGGCAAAGTGCCGAGCTTGTTGGGACGTTAACTTTGATCATATTTGAATCACAGTTTAACCCCTCTGAGAACCGACGTGGATCGTATTCGAATCAGCGTCGTTAAACAATTTTAAGAATCACTTGGGGGCTTCCTGTTCAAACATGGGTCGTATTCGAACCCAAGAGAACATAGCTGTCGGTACCCTCTTGATTGGCATCGCCACACCCATTGGGGGCTATATGATCGTATCCGAATCTTGGCTTAACCCCTTTTGGGCCGGGTCTCTGGTCGTATCCGAACTGGAAGCCCCTAAGTTCTGATTTATCACAAGTTTACTCTGATTATGACAAAGTGTGCATGGCCGGGTTTCACCTGCTGGTTTAATTTTGAGTTTATCTTGTTAATTGAGCATCATGGATGTCATCAAGGCAAGTCAATTAGAGTTAAGATACCAACCGTGCTACCCGGGTTATTTAATCCGGAAGTATGCTTACAGACCGTTAAGTGTGTTATCACGACTATGTTCAGAGTATAACTAAGGATCAGCCTTTTTGATTCATATTCCGGGTTATCCATCTCAGACACCTGGTTCTCAGGGTGGTAAGCCGCCTTCAGACTTGTGATTTGTCTTTCTATGCAGATACTTAAAGGCACCTTTTAAGGTTGAGAAGGACAAAGGGATAACTATGACCCGGAGGAACATTAAAAATATAATTTCAAGGGATTTCAGCATTCATTACGTGCACGATGGCACGGCAGAGATAAATTGTCGCACCTAGTCTATTACAGAATTCCTCAAGTCTCAAGGTTGGAGCGTTGTTTGGTGAACCGCCAGCCGCTTTATGATGCCTGCTGGGTTGAAGTCCCTGGCTCGTCTTCTGCTCCGGTTGATCCCAAGACCTCGAAGGTTGACGATTTCCAGTCGATGCCGCGGAGAGCTTCGAACTGGGCTTCTTCGTCGATTAACCCGGCTGGGTCAATCTCCGGGGCGAAGGTGTGCTGGCGAGCCGGAGGAATCAGATTGAGAGCTTCATAGCGAGGGGTTGGAATCCTCTGATTCTCCGCGTTATATCCCGGCTGATACTTGGTTAAGTCAATGTCGTTCCCGATGATGGTAGCCACCGGGCGTACAGCCTTCACACACGCCGCGAAATCCTTCTGGTCGAACGCTGAGCCGTCTTCCTTCAGGCTGGGGTAACCAGGGCGATGTCTGCCGGGTCTAGCTCCGGCAAGAATGCTTTGGCCCGGCTCAGCGCGGCGATTGCTCCGGCTCTCGCGGATGCTCGTCGTAGCTCCTGGATCCACTGCGGTAGAACTGCGAGCCGGCGCAGGACTTCGGCCAGATGAGTTGGCACCTCATTAGATAGGGCCACCACAGCTAAGGCCCGCTGTGACCCGGTGTAGAGCTGTTCCACCAGGGTGTACACGGCCTTTAACTTGGTGACCACGCTCTGGTTCAGGTTGGCGCTTCTGGAACCTGTTTAACAACATCAGATGACCCGGTGGCAAGGAGGAATCAGGAAATGTAAACATTCTAACATGGATGAAAATCAGTGAGGCGGCATCCCGAAGATGGCGGCTACCATTTGGGACACTTGGCGCTTTAGGCTGGAGAGCTCGGCGGTTTTTTCAGAGAGCGCCTTCTCTGCCTGTTCCGCCCGGGTTACCAGTGCGGCTTTCTCCTCAGCCCAGGCCTTCCGCTCAGCATCAAATTCGGTCTTCAGCTTCTCTTGAGCGGCGATGCTGGAGACAAACTTGGCGTTTGCCTTCCGGGTCTCCATCTCTTGAGTCTTTAGCCGGCTCTTGAGATCCGCAAGATCCGACTCTAATTTCTTGCCAATAGCCTGCATATATTTCTGGGTTATTAACAGTCATTCTATAAGTCCCAAGCGCTTTCCAAGCAAAGACACTTGGCACTTGGGGGCTAATGCGTATTGAACGTATCTATCTACGTACTGCCGGCTTAATTGAGTAAGCCGGGGCCTAAGTCTACAACATATTCAAGTATAAGTTGTCGACTTGGGGGCTAGCATGACAAGGGTCATTATGCGGAAAGTAAGAAGACAGCAGAAGGATACCTCAGATCTTTGTTGGATCTGGTTGACCATGGCGATCTCGGCGTCCCGGCTCTTGTGAACTTGGTTGGTGTAGCCAGAGACGAGCTCTCCAACGCTCAAGTCGGTGTAGCTGGAGTGGTCCAGATTCACCCGGTGGGGCTGCAGCAACTCCCCCTTCGTGGAGCATTTGGCTAGCATGGTCGGCCGCCCCAGCTCAACATACTCCGTCCGGGTAATTACCACGTCCAGGTCGTCAGTTGGTGGGGCTGAGCCGGAGGCCTCCGGGTTAACCGACGCTTCAGTCGTTGTCTTGGTAGTCGGGGCAGGAGCTTCAGGCGCCGTGTCCATGGGAATGGTGGCTTCAGGGGCGGAGGCAGCTGGCGGCTCTTGAGCCGTCGCCTCCGGCTCAGGCAAGTCCGGCACTCCGGCTGACCTGGTCTTCTTTGCTCTTTTGGTGAGCTTTGCCTGGGCACTGAAAAAGCAGAAGTGTTAGGCACACAAGGAATAAGTACAGATAGATAATGTAAGGAGATTGTTATTACCCGGGTGCAGTCTTGAAAGCCGGCAGACTTGACTGCATGGAGTCACCCGAAAAGGGGGACGTCTCCTGATAATTGGAGTCAGAAGAGTTGAGTGGCTGACGGATGACACCCGCCAACGGATGAAAAGGGTACAGGTGAGAAAAAACCTCAGTGCGACGCTTCCTTGTTGCGTCGGGTAACCCGGCGGAGAGGTCGGTGTCCTTGCGGGTCCGGGTGTGACGCCGGCTTTCGTGAACCTGCTGCTTCAAAAGAAATTGAGGGTCTTCATGAGCTAATGGATGAGAAAAGCTTACTTTCCGGGTTACTCTTCGGACTTTCAGCTGTGGCAAAGGCTCCGAGTCGGAGGAAAGTGATGTTACCTCTTCAACCACCGGGTTACTGGCGCCGGTGTCATCCTGTCAATAAGCAAAATGTTGATAAGGCGGACAGCAACAAACAACAAATATGGCAAGAGTTTAAAGATTTAAGGGTTACCTCTGACTCAGAGCTGTCGCTTAATTGCAGTAGCTCCGAAGCAGTGGGTCTGCTTCCCTTTTTGCGAGGGGCAGCTTTCTTGGCGGCTTTCTTCGCCTTCCTGGCCTTCTTGGCCGCCTCATGGTCATACTTGACCCGCCAGAACTTATCATCAGTCTGAGAAATACAGTAATGAATTCTTAAAATGGTTCAGAGCAAGGTGACATGCGAAAGAAGTTGAAAGGTTAAAGTCAGCGGCTTACCGCTGGGGCTGGATTGGTCTTGCAGAACGGGGCTAGCCCAGTTCTTCCACAGTCTGCCAGGCTCTCGTTTAACAGAGCCTTGGTCTCTTCTTCAGCAACGTCTTCTGGAAGATCATTGCGACTGTGCCTCTGCGGGTCATCCTTTCGCCCGGTGTATTCACACATTAAGCCGGGGCGGCGGCTCAATGGGATCACCCGCCATGAGATCCAGACCCGGACCAGGTCTATTCCGTTCAGACCGTTGCCTAGCAGGGCCTTGATCTTATTGATCGTTGGAAGCAGAGGCTGGCGTTCCGCGGCAGTCAGTTTGTCGGATAGCGGATGAGTCGGCTCTAGGCGTGTTGGGCGAAAGCCGGGCAGCGGGTTCTCGTCAGCCGGGGACGTGTCTTGGCAGTAGAACCAGGTCATATTCCAGTCCTTGGGGTGGCTTGGCGGCTCTGCGTAAGGGAATAGACAGTCCCTGCATCGTTGGATGGAGATGCCGCCTAATTCCAGACTTGGCCCGTTCGCACACTCATTTTGGCGGTTTAAGTAGAACAGTTCTCTGAACAGCAGCAAACTGGGCTCCTCTCCAAGGTATACTTCGCAAAAGACTTGGAAGTTGCAGATGTTGGATACGGGGTTGGGTCCTATATCCTGAGGCCGAAGGTCAAAGAAGTTGAGCACGTCCCGGAAGAATTTTGAGCCGGGCGGTGCGAAGCCCCGGCTCATATGGTCCACAAAGATCACTACCTCCCCGTCCCTCGGCTGTGGTCTTTCTTCGAATGGATCAGGGGCATGGTAGGACATCACTTCCTTCTTGGGCAGATATCCGGACTTAACGAAGTTGGCCAGGGTGTCGTCCGTAACGTTGGATCTCAGCCAGTTGCAAGTGATGGGAGCCTTGGGAGGCATGGTGAAGGTTGGTGGTCTATGGTAAAGAGAAAAGTGTCCGGGTTAATTGTAAGCCGGAGATTATCATTCAAACTACAATGGCGGCTTATGAAGGGGACTCATGATATTTATTCAGATACGGTGGGTTATCTAAGCAGTAGGGGCATTCAGAATAAGTTGGTCATCTACGGCTTACCGCAGTTAAGCCGGAGGTTCTACAGAGCATGGTTCTCTTTAAACCGGAAAGTTCTACGGCGTGTGTTTTCTTTAAGTCGGAAATATAAGCCGCCAAGATTCAAGGGCTGCAGTTTTTACTAAGTGTGGTAAAACAGATTTCACATATTGCAGTAACTTTTTCGGATCAAAATTGTCGGGCGAAATGAAAATTTTCTAGACCTAAAAAACAGAGGCAGGAGAAGTTCTTGAGGTGGAACATGGTTCTTATGCAGTAAAAAGAGAGTTTTTTGCAGGTGAAATGGATCTCAAACATCTACCGCAGTGGTTCTACGAAGAGTTAAGATCAACAGGGGCAGTAACTACAGGAGCTACCGAAACTTGTGGCTATGGTGACGAACATGAAGAACACAGACGAACTCCACCACAGATTTGTTCTAGTAAGGCAGAGGAGACTCACCGGAGTTGGGGAAGAGCGGAAGTCGCCGCCGTTATCTGGTCCGAGTCAGGGTGATGCAGCGGCCGGGTTGATGAAGGTCAAGGGCGCGACGACGGCGGCAGTGGCAGAGCTTGGGCAGAAGAGCGACGGCGCGAGGAGGAAGAAGGAGAGCGTGAGAAGAAAGCGTTGGGCCGGCCTATTTATAAGGCAGAGTCATAAGTGGGCGCGAGATTCAAGGAGACCACGGCGTGGTTATCTCCCCCTCACGGCGCCTCGATTTTCGGAATGACAGTAAAAGCAAAGATCCGTTGCGGATCTGGCGGAGTAAAAAACAGACTTAATGGAGGATGACGTCACGGCGGATTATCCGGATTCCAGAGGATGACGTCACTCCGGGTTATGGCCTTCACATGAATGGTAAGCCGGAGATTTTCTCTGTCGGCAGAGATGAAGATTGACACGAGCCGGCTCAAGTCAATCTGGGGCCTAATGTTGAGGATATAGACCTTGGAGTCACCCGCCAGGAGGGCCGGGTTACTCTAAGGGTCATTGCCAGAAGCCCGGAGTTAAGTTCTAAAGATGATGGGCCAGAGATGGGCTGAGACCCGGCTATGGTTTAAATCCCGTAGTTACTATCATTGTTATAGTAGACTTGTAGTGTAAGGCAAGTATTGTTTAGAGTCCGAGCCGGACGCTCTTATGAGCCGGCCGGGTCTCTAAGGGCTGCTGGGCGTCAGCCTCTCTATATAAAGGGAGGACCCGGCAGCGGTTTAGCTCGAGAACAATCTCATCGAAAGCCGGGCATAGCTGTTTAGCTCCCTGGCGATCGTAACCCTAATCAATAACACCTCAAACTGGACGTAGGCTTTTACCTTCACCGTAAGGGGCCGAACCAGTATAAATCCTCGTGTTCCTTGTCCTGCATAACCCCTTCAAGCTTCCTAGTAGCGATGGCTCCACGACTAAGTCCTAGCTCGAGGACATGTTAGTAACCTCGCCAGGAGCAGAGTATATGGCTAGTTTATGGTGTGAACGGTTACCGTTAAGGATTGGTAACTACCTGTTTCCCTCAGACCTAATAATATTGGAATCGCAAGGATTGGATGTGATATTAGGCATGGATTGGTTATCAAAGTATGGAGGGAACATCGATTGTGCCAGTAAGTCGATTATGCTTACCACCCCGGAAGGAAGAAGGATCAAGTATGTATCCCGGCATGTGCCAAAGAGGACTCAAGTGAATTCCTTATCAGGAGTTGTACAGGAGGAGGTACCACTGGTGAAGGATTACCCGGATGTATTTCCAGAAGAGTTGCCAGGCATGCCACCAGATAGAGACATTGAGTTCTTGATTGAACTTTTGCCAGGCACAGGGCCAATATCTAAGAGACCGTATAGGATGCCCGCAAAAGATTTGGAGGAAATTAAGAAGCAGATTAAGGAGTTATTGGATAAAGGCTATATTCGCCCAAGTTTGTCACCTTGGGGATCACCAGTACTTCTAGTGGAGAAGAAAGATGGATCGTTGAGGATGGTTGTTGATTACCGTGGATTGAATGAAGTGACCATCAAAAACAAGTACCCACTGCCGATGATCAATGATTTGTTTGACGGCTTACAAGGAGCTAAAGTATTTTCCAAGATCGATCTACGATCAGGATACCATCAGTTAAATATTCGAGAGCAGGATATACCTAAGACGGCCTTTACCACCAGATATGGGCTATATGAGTATACCGTTATGTCATTTGGTCTGACTAACGCACCTGCCTATTTGATGAACCTGATGAACAAAGTGTTTATGGAGTTTTTGGATAAGTTCGTCGTGGTGTTCATAGACGATATTTTAGTCTTTTCCAAGAATGAAGAAGAGCATAAGGAGCATTTGCGTTTGGTACTTGAGAAGCTCAGAGAACATCAGTTATACGCCAAGTTCAGCAAATGTGAATTTTGGCTGAAGGAAGTTGGATTCCTCGGACATGTTATATCTGGAGAAGGAATAGCAATAGACCCCGCCAAAGTTGACATGGTAACAAGTTGGGAATCACCCACGTAAGTTGGAGAGATCCGGAGTTTCCTTGGACTTGCAGGATACTACCGGAGGTTTATTGAGAATTTCTCAAAGATTGCAAAACCCATGACTGAGCTATTAAAGAAGGACACCAAGTTCAATTGGACTGAGGAATGTGAAGCTAGTTTCCAAGAATTGAAGAAACGATTGGTTACATCACCAGTGTTGATTCTGCCAGATCAACGCAAGGATTATGAAGTTTATTGCGACGCTTCTCGTCGAGGACTTGGAGCAGTGCTTATGCAGGAAGGAAGAGTTGTGTCATATGCTTCACGACAACTTAAACCCCATGAGAAGAATTATGCCACGCATGATTTGGAATTAGCAGCCGTAGTGCATGCGTTGAAGACATGGAGACATTTTCTCATCGGAAACCATTGTGAAGTGTACACGGATCACAAGAGTTTGAAGTACATTTTCACGCAGAAGGAGTTGAATCTCAGGCAGAGGAGATGGTTGGAGCTTAGTAAGGACTATGATATGAGATTGCATTATCACCCAGGGAAGGCTAACGTAGTAGCAGATGCGTTGAGCCGCAAGAGCCATGTCAACACACTCATGACAGGAGAGTTACCTCAGGAGTTAGCCGAGGACCTTCGCGAGCTATGTTTGGAGAGAGTCCCAAGAGGCTATTTAGCGACATTGGAGATTCAGTCTACCTTGATGGAAAAGATCAGAGAAGATCATAAGACAGACAAGGAGAAAGATGAGCAAAGGAAAAGCCAAGGGATTTCGCGAGGATGAGCACGATACCTTATGGTTTGAGGACCGCGTTTACGTGCCCAATGATCTGGAGATCAGGAAGTTGATTTTGCAAGAGGCCCATGATTCACCGTATTCGATTCACCCAGGAAATACCAAGATGTATTTGGATTTGAAGGATACTTTCTGGTGGACCGGAATGAAGAAGGATATTGCGGAGTATGTAGCAATTTGTGATGTATGTCAGAGAGTGAAGGCAGAACATCAGAAGCCAGCAGGATTGCTACAACCATTGCCGATACCCGAATGGAAGTGGGATAAAATAGGCATGGATTTTATCACGGGATTTCCCAGGACTCGTTTAGGCTATGACTCAATATGGGTTGTAGTCGACCGTTTGACGAAAGTAGCTCATTTCATCCCAGTGAAGACCACTTACACCAGTGCTAAGTTGGCAAAGATATACATGACCAGGATCGTATGTTTGCATGGAGTTCTGAGGACCATTGTATCAGATAGAGGGACCCAGTTTAGCTCGAAGTTTTGGAAGCAGTTACATGAAACATTGGGAACCAGGCTAGAATTTAGTACAACCTTTCACCCACAGACAGATGGACAGACCGAGAGAGTCAATCAGATTTTGGAGGACATGTTGAGAGCTTGTGCACTAGATTATGGATCTAGTTGGGACGACAATTTGCCATATGCAGAGTTTTCTTACAACAATAGTTATCAAACCAGTTTGAAGATGGCCCCTTTCGAAGCTTTGTACGGAAGGAGGTGTAGAACACCGTTGTTATGGGACGAAGTTGGAGACCGTCAGTTGTTTGGACCAGATTTGATTAAGGAGTCTGAACAGAAAGTGAGGTTGATTCGCGATAGGCTCAAGGTAGCCCAGTCCAGGCAGAAGAGTTATGCGGATTCAAAACGTAAAGAGACAGTTCATGAAGTCGGAGACAGAGTTTATCTGCGAGTATCGCCACTTCGAGGAGTGAAGCGCTTTGGAGTTAAGGGAAAGCTAGCGCCCCGTTTTATTGGACCATACAGAGTTTTGGAACGTATGGGAGAAGTTGCCTACAAGCTGGAATTGCCTGAAGGATTGTCAGGAGTTCATGATGTATTTCACGTTTCCCAATTGAAGAAGTGCCACGCAGAGATGGCTGAGATACCACTGAGAGATACAGTGCCACTGGAAGCGATTCAGCTGGAAAGTGATTTGACCTATGAGGAGAAACCCGTAAAGATTCTTGAATATGCCAGCCGAGTTACCCGCAGTAAGGTTATCAAGTTTTGCAAAGTCCTGTGGAGTCACCATACGGAAGATGAAGCCACCTGGGAGCGAGAGGAAGATCTACGGAAGGACCACTCTCACCTATATTCTAGCCAACCCGAATCTCGAGGGCGAGATTCATCTTAAGGGGGGTAGGTTTGTAACATCCCAAATTTTCAATTTGGAATGTTATACATTAGATCATCATTGCATAGCATAATTTATTGCATTTTGGCAAATCCTCGATAAATCCTAAGCAACTCAAGGACCCTCGGAGAGAGTTGGGGATTTTCCCGATTTTTCATATTTGATGTTCTTCAAATAATAAAACGAGGATTTTGGTTTTAAATATTTTCTCTCCGGAAAAATATTTCACATTAAAATAAATGAGAGGAGAAAATATGACTTCTCCAAAACAATTGAAATATTGGAGGAAAAATATTAAAATCATATATTGGATTTTATTCGGATTTTATTTGCAATTTTAATTGCATTAAAAAAATTGCACGTTTTCAAAACTGCATTTTTGGGTCAAAAAAATGTTCACCTTGTTCTAATTAATTTTATTAGACGGGGAAATTTTGTTTTACCATTTTTGGATTTTTATTTATTTTCCGGCGATTTTTTTTAGATTCGGCGGAATATTTAAAAAAAAACCCCACCGCGCCCGACCGGGTCGAGGCCCAGCCGAGCCGGCTGGCCCATCCCGCGCCCGTCTCCCTCGCGCGCACGCAGCCGCCGCCGCGCCCGAGTCCGCCTGGAGCACGGCCGTCGCCGCCTTAACCCCTCCCCCAC
>NC_057811.1:383100638-383131860 GCF_018294505.1 Triticum aestivum | reverse complement strand
GCCGCCGCCCCTCGCCGCCCCGCGCCCCGCCCGAGCCTCGCCGCCCCAAGCCGCCCTCGCCGAGCCCCCGCCGGAGCCTCGCCGGAGCCCGTCCCGACGAGGTACCGAGCCGCCGCCGTTTGCCGGTTTTCTAAAAAAAACCGTTCGTTTTTTTCTTCTAAACCCTAGATCGGTTTATTTTTTCGGTTTTATTATTTAGTGAACGTTCACCGACCCGTTCGTGAAAACGAACGTGTTCGTCGGATTTTCGCTGTTAACCGGTTTTCTTTTTGTCGGATTTTTCCGCGATTTTCCAGATCCCGATTCCTGATCGGATCTTTGTTTTCGTTTAACTTTTCGCTCGTTTATCGGAATTAGGCGATTCAAGCGCCTAGAGTTTCATATCGAAATTCTCTTTCCGTTTAACCTACTCAAACAAGTTTTTGCTACTGTAAAATTTGACCTAGATCCAGATTAGTAAACGAAGCTTGTTTCTTTAGCCGTTTGACTTTCGTTGCTTCGTTCGATTTGATTCTTTTTGCAAACCGGAGTTCTTAAGTTGAAATTTCTGGTTGTATCTTTTATTCGAGTTTTACCTGTGCATTAGATGAGTACTTATTGTTTGCTTGTTGGTTTGTGATAGAGTATCCGGAGTGCGCCGCTTGTTACTTCGAATCTCTAGGTTTCGCGGATCATCAGCAAGGCAAGTAACACTTTGATCATACTTTTCCATACCCAGTTTTTATTGCATTAGATCAATCCTCAAACATTGCATCGTTAGGATCTAATTAAATTGTGGGTATTGGGAAGTAGTTGAGGTAGTACCTATTACCTGTTTTATTTATCAAACCCTTGGGAGTTACTTCTACGTTGCTTATACTGCCATGCTATGCTCGTAGACGTGGATTGGGTTTGAGAGATATTCATGACAGATGTGAGATTGTTAATAATGGTTTACTTAAGGTGGCAACTAAAACTCACATCTAGGTGGATTGAGGCACCTGGGGAACCCAGTGCTGCCTGTTTTTTTTTTTGGATATCCCGGGGTACCCGTGTGATCATCCTATGGACCGCCACCCAGGCTAAAAGGGATCATGAGATTTTTCATGCTAGAAACTTCCGTGTGCAGCCACAAGCTATTATGGGCTCTAGCATAGTTGATTAAGTTGTGTGAGCTCTTGAAGAGGTAGACTAGCAGATGTAGGGGATGTAGGTGGTACGGTCTACCCGGAGTAGAGAATTAACGGTTCTGAAAGACTGTGTCCGGTCATCCGTTTCTCAAACATCATGCAGTGCGAGAATCAAGCGGAGGCGATCGAGTCTTGTGGGGAAAAGTGCGCAAACCTCTGCAGAGTGTACAAACTAATCATGGTTAGCCGTGTCCCCGGTTATGGACAACTTGAGTATCTAGTACCTGGATTATCATGTGAATCTCATCACTATGTTACTTTAATTAATGTTGTTGGGTTAATGATGACACTTAATTGGGATTGAGTTGGAGGTACCTTATCAATGTTTAACAACCACCATGATAGTTAAATAAAATGTATTCCTTTGCAGTAGGGAAAAATTGGCTTTTCGCAAAAACTGTAACCATAGAGCTTTCCACCAGCCATATATGCATGTAGTATAGCATTATTATGTTCATTATTCTCTATGTGTTACATTGCCAGCATATTCCATGTGTTGACCCGTTTTCGGGCTGCAACATTTCATGTTGCAGACTTTTCAGACGACGAGTAAGGTGCCTTAGGTCGTGGTCTTATACTCAGTGATGCCGTTGGAGTTGATGGACTCACTTATCTTCCAAGCTTTCCGCTGTTATCGTTTTTAGATGGCCTTAAGCCATATTTATCATACTTATTCTCTTTTGAGATATTCATTGTAATAAGTGTGTGATTGCTACTCTGTTGTAAATCCTCCATTTGTACTGTGCGTGTCAGCATTACTGATCCAGGGATGACACTGGTGCACAGCAGCACAGACTGTTTGAGGTCTGGTCGCTACATAAATGCATATAAAACATCCAAGATAGATAATATAATAACATGAATACTTCATAAATTATACATATGTTGGAGACGTATCTATAATTTTTGATTGTTCCATGCTATTATATTATCTGTTTTGGATGTTTTATATGCATTAATATGTTATTTTATATTATTTTTTGGGACTAACTTATTAACCTAGAGCTAAGTGCCAGTTTACGTTTTTCCTTGTTTTTTAGTTTTACAGAAAAGGAATATCAAACAGAGTCCAAACGGAATAAAACTTTCCGACGATTTTTCTTGGACCAGAAGACAGCCAGCAAACTTGGAGAGGGGGCCAGAAGAGTCCCGAGGGCTCCTCAAGACCTCGGGGCTTGTGGGCCCCACGGGACTCCTCCAACCCTAATCTTTGGCCTATAAATTTCCAAATATTCCCAAATGACCAGAAGCGTCCACCAAAATACTTTTCCACCGCCGTAACCTTCTGTTCCCGTGAGATCCCATCTTGGGGCCTTTTCCGGCATCCTACCGGAGGGGGATTCGATCACACAGGGCTTCTACATCAACTCTATTGCCCTTCCGATGAAGCGTGAGTAGTTTACCACAGACCTACGGTTCCATAGCTAGTAGCTAGATGGCTTCTTCTCTCTCTTTGATCCTCAATACCATGTTCTCCTCGATGTTCTTGGAGATCTATCCGATGTAATATTCTTTTGCGGTGTGTTTGTCGAGATCCGATGAATTGTGGATTTATGAGCAGTTTATCTATGAATATTATTTGAATATTCTCTGAATTCTTATATGCATGATTTGATATCTTCGTATTTCTCTTCGAATTATCAGTTTGGTTTGGCCAACTAGATTGGTTCTTCTTGCAATGGGAGAGGTGCTTAGTTTTGCGTTCAATCTTGTGTAAAAAGATGGATATTGCGTTCAATCTCCAGTGACGAAGTAGGGGTAGCGAGGCACGTATTGTATTGTTGCCATCAAGGGTAAAAAGATGGGGATTTCATCATATTTCTTGAGGTTGTCGCTCTAAATCATGTCATATTACTTAAGGCGTTGCTCCGTTTTTATGAACTTAATACTCTAGATGCATGCCGGATAGCGGTCGATGTGTGGAGTAATAGTAGTAGATGCGGGCAGGAGTCGGTCTACTTGACACGACGTGATGCCTATATTCATAATCATTGCCTTGGATATCATCATAACTTTGTGCCTTTCTATCAATTGCTCGACAGTAATTTGTTCACCCACAGTATTATTTTCCTTCAAGAGAGAAGCCTCTAGTGAAACCTATGGTCCTCGGGTCTATTTTCCATCACATATTTTCAGATCTATAAACCAGAAATACCTCGCTACAATATTTTTTTACTTTGTTTTACGTTTTAGTGATCTTTTATATCTATCTCTATCAAATCTCATCCTCGCAAGTGACCGTGAAGGAATTGACAACCCCTTTATCGCGTTGGGTGCAAGTTTTTGATTGTTTGTGCAGGTGCATAGATTGGAGACTTGCGTGTACCTCCTACTAGACTATTGCCTTGGTTCTCAAAACTGAGGGAAATACTTATCTCTACTTTGCTGCATCACCCTTTCTTCTTCAAGGGAAAAACCAACGGAAGCTCAAGAAGTAGTAGTTCACTAGAAGCATGCAAAGTCCTATCATTTTCCTTTTTCTTTTTAGATGGGCTAGGTGCATCAGTATTAATTCTTTGAGAATCTTGCTCAATTATCTTAGGGTGACCCTCAGGATACAAAGGTTCCTGAGTCATTTTACCACCCCTAGTCATGACTCTAACAGCATGATCATTCATCTTATTGTTCATCTCATTAATCATATCATTTTGTTCTTTGCGGACTTGTTCTACTTGAGCTTATATCATGGATGCATGTTTACTCACACCCCTAACATCATTACAATTCTAAATATATAGTCACTCAAGCATTCAATCATATCAGCATTCCGTTTTAATTGTCTACTAACAGATGCATTAACAATTTCTTGTTTAACAATAAAGTTATCCAATTCATCCAAGCATTGACTAGCATATTTAGTATAAGGAATATCACCTTTATCAAATCTATTGAGAGAATTTACCTCTACTACCTGTGTCGGGGTATAGAGACCATGTATTTCTTCAATAGGTGGTAAATTCTTGACATCTTCGGCTTTAATACCTTTTTCTTTCATAGATTTTGTTACCTCTTGCATATCTTCAGGACTGAGAAATAGAATACCTCTCTTCTTCGGAGTTGGTTTGGGTGGTGGGTCAGGAAGAGTCCAACCATTATCATTCCTCAATATATTATTCAATAATCTTCAGCTTGTTCCACACTTCGTTCGGTGAACACACAACCAGCACAACTATCTAGGTGGTCCCTAGAAGCATCGGTTAGTCCATTATAAAAGATATCAAGTATTTCATTTTTCTTGAGAGGATGATCAGGCAAAGCATTAAGTAATTTGATAAGGCTACCCAGAGCTTGTGAGAGACTCTCTTCTTCAATTGCACAAAGTTAAATATTTCTTGTAAAGCAGCTTGTTTCTTATGACCAGGAAAATATTTTTCAGAGAAGTGGTATATCATATCCTGGGGACTGCGCACACAACAAGTAGCAAGAGAATTAAACCATATCTTAGCATCACCCTTTAATGAGAAAGGAAACAACTTAAGAATATAATAATAGTGATTTTTTTCCTCATGAGCAAAAAGGGTGGTTATGTCATCCAGTTTAGTAAAATGTGCCACAACAGTTTCAGATTCATAACCTTGGAAAGGATCAGATTCAACCAAAGAAATTAACTCAGGATCGACAGAGAAATTGTAATCCTTATCAGTCATAAAGATAGGTGAAGTTGAAAAATCAGGATCATATTTTATTCTAGCATTCAAAGATATTTCTTTCAACTTGACTAGTAATTTCTTAAGATCCTCTCTATCCTTAGAAGCAAGAAAATCCCTAGCTACCTCTCCATCCATAACATAACCCTCAGGTATACCAGGCAATTCATATCTAGGAGTGCTAGGTCTAATAGGTGTTTCAAAGTCTTCAGTTTCAATAATTTCATCAGTTTTAGTAATCTCATTTTCTTTAGCACTAACAAGTTGTTCATCAAGAAATTCACCCAGTGGCACGGTCTTATCAAGCAAAGTACTAGCATCATCATAAGCATCATTTATAGCAGAAGTAGCATCATCAATTACTTGCGACATATCAGGATTACTAGCAGGTGGTGGTGTCGCAAGCTTACTCAAAACAGAAGGTGAATCAAGTGCAGAGTGTGATGGCAGTTCCTTACCTCCCCTCGTCTTAGAGGGAACGATCTTGGTTCTGGTATCTTTTAGATTCTTCATAGTGATCAACACATATAAATCCCAACTGATTCAGCAAATAGAGCAATGCTCCCCGGCAACGGCGCCAGAAAAAGGTCTTGATAATCTTTCAGATTCTTCATAGTGATCAACAGATATAAATCCCAAGTGATTAAGCAAATAGAGCTATGCTCCCCGGCAACGGCGCCAGAAAAAGGTCTTGATAACCCATAAGTATGGGGATCGCAACAGTTTTCGAGGGTAGAGTATTCAACCCAAATTCATTGATTCGACACAAGGGGAGCCAAAGATTATTCGCAAGTATTAGCAGTTGAGTTGTCAATTCAACCACACATGAAAGACTTAATATCTGCAGCAAGGTGATAATAGCAAAGTAGTATGATGGTAAAGGTAACAATGGCGATAGTAACAGTAGCAGTTTCGTAGTGATTGTAACAGTAGCAATAGCAAGAGTAACTTAGCAAAGATCAATACGTGAAAAGCTCGTAGGCATTGGATCAGCGATGGATAATTGTGTTGGATAATATTCATCATGTAGCAGTTATAACCTAGGGCGACATAGAACTAGCTCCAATTCATCAATGTAATGTAGGCATGTATTTGATACGTCTCCAATGTATCTATAATTTTTGATTGTTCCATGCTATTATATTATAATTCTTGGATGTTTTACAATCATTTATAGCAATTTTATATCATTTTTGGGACTGACCTATTGACATAGTGCCAGTTGATGTTTTTTGCTTGTTTTTTTACTTCACAAAAAATCAATACCAAACGTAATCCAAACACAGCGAAAAAATTTGGAGAATTTTTCTGGACCAGAAGGAACACGATGGGCCAAAGAAGTACCAGAGGGGGGCTCCGAGGGGGGCCCAGGCGCGCCCTGGTGGGTTGTGCCCACCTCGGCCGCCTCCCGCACCGCCTCTTTGCTCTATAAATACCCTGAAATCCAAAAACCCCAGGGGAGTCGACGAAACACAATTCCAGCTGCCGCAAGTTCCAGAACCATGAGATCCAATCTAGACACCATCACGGAGGGGTTCATCATCCTCATTGGTGCCTCTCCGATGATGCGTGAGTAGTTCATTGTAGACCTTCGGGTCTGTAGTTAGTAGCTAGATGGCTTCCTCTCTCTCTCTCTTGATTCTTAATACAATGGTCTCTTAGAGATCTATTTGATGTAACTCTTTTTGAGGTGTGTTTGTTGGGATCCGATGAACTTTGAGTTTATGATCAGATCTATTTTATCCATGAAAGTTATTTGAGTTTTGATCTCATATATGCATGATTGTTTATAGCCTCGTATTTCTTCTTCGAATCTTTAATTTAGTTAGGCAAACTAGATTGATTTTTCTTGCCATGGGAAGAGGTGCTTTGTGATGGGTTCTTATGGTGCTCAATCCCAATGACAGAAGGGGACATGACACGTATGTATTGTTGCTATTAAGGATAACAAGATGGGGTATATTCCTACATGAATAGATCTTGTCTACATCATGTCATCATTCTTATTGCATTACTCCATTTCTCCATGAACTTAATACACTAGATGCAAGCCGGATAGCAGTCGATGTGTGGAGTAATAGTAGTAGACGCAGGTAGGAGTCGGTATACTAATCTTGGAAGTGATGCCTATATAATGATCATTGCCTGGATAT
This sequence comes from Triticum aestivum, assembly GCF_018294505.1. NCBI lineage: Eukaryota > Viridiplantae > Streptophyta > Magnoliopsida > Poales > Poaceae > Triticum > Triticum aestivum. The sequence continues at coordinate 383,124,891 of NC_057811.1, read as the reverse complement.
CGTCATAATTATTTGAAGTTCTATCAATTGCCCAACAGTAATTTGTTTACCCGTCGTATGCTATAACTTGTTAGAATTGCTCTCTATGCTTTTCATCTTTTATTTTTGCATTATATCTACTGTATTCCAACTTTCCTATGGCTTATAACCCTGATGTCTACTACGCAACTATATTCTTGTAGACACGTGTTGGGCCTCCAAGCACAGAGTTTTGTAGGACAGTAGCAATTTTCCCTCAAGTTGATGACCTAAGGTTTATCAATCCGTGAGAGGTGTAGGATGAAGATGGTCTCTCTCAAATGACCCTGCAACCAAATACAAGAAATATCTTGTGTCCCCAACACACCCAATACAATGGTAAATTGTATAGGTGCACTAGTTCAGCGAAGAGATGGTGATAAAAGTGTAATATTGATGGTAGAAATATATTTTTATAATCTGAATAAATAAAAAAAGCAAGGTAGCAAATAGTAAACGGGCACAAAAACGGTATTGCAATGAGGCCTAGGGTCCGTACTTTCACTAGTGCAATCTCTCAACAATGCTAATATAATTGGATCATATAACCACCCCTCAAAGTGCGACGAAGAATCACTCCAAAATTCCTATCTTAGCGAAGAACATAAGAATAAATTGTTTGTAGGGTACGAAACCACCTCAAATCTATTCTTTCCATTTGATCTATTCAAGAGTCCGTACTAAAATAACACAAAGCTATTCTTTCCGTTCGATCTGTCCTAGAGTTTGTACTAAAATAACACCAAAGCAAATTCATATTCATAATACTCAATCCAACACAAAGGACTTCAAAGAGTGCCCCAAGATTTCTACCGGAGAAACAAAGACAAGAACGTGCATCAACCCCTATGCATAGATTACCCCAATGTCACCTCGGGAATCCACGAGTTGAGTGCCAAAACATATATCAAGTGAATCAATACGATACCCCATTGTCACCGCGAGTATTCAATTGCAAGACATATATTAAGTGTTCTCAAATCCATGAAAGTATTCAATCCGTTAACAACAAAATCTCAAACGGAAAACTCAATTCATCACAAGAGAGAGGGGGGAAAACACCATATGATCCGAATATATTAACAAAGCCCGCGATACATCAACATCATGACATCTCAAGAACACGAGAGAGAGAGGGAGAGAGAGAGAGAGATTAAACACATAGCTACTGGTACAAACCCTCAGCCTCGAGGGTGGACTACTCCCTCCTCACCATGGTGGCCGCCGGGATGATGAAGATGGCCACCGGTGATGATTCCCCCCTGCGGCAGGGTGCCGGAAAGGGTCTAGATCGGTTTTCGGTGGCTACAGAGCCTTGCGGCGGCGGAACTTCTGATCTAGGTTAACCCCGAGGGGTTTCGGAATATTTGGGAATTTATAGTGCAAAGAAGGGGTATGGGAGGCCACCGAGGTGGGCACAACCCACCTGGGCGCGCCAGGTGGGCCTGGCGTGCCTTGGTGGGTTGTGCCCCCCTTGGGGCACCCCCCCAGGTTCTGCTCTGGTCCATTGGGTTCCTTCTGGTCCATAAAAAATCCACACAAAAAATTCGCGGTGTTTGGACTCTGTTTGATATTGATTTTCTGCGATGTAAAAAACAAGCAAAAAATAGCAACTCGCACTGGGCACTGGGTCAATAGGTTAGTCCCAAAAAATGATATAAAGTTGCTCTAAAATGATTGTAAAACACCCAAGAATGATGAAATAACAGCATGAAAACTTCATAAATTATAGATACGTTTGACACGTATCAGCATCCCCAAGCTTAATTCATGCTCGTCCTCAAGTAGGTAAATGATAAAAGAAATAATTTATGAAGTGTGAATGCTAGCAAAGTGCATAAGTTTGATCAATGACAATTTCAATCACTTGGCTTAGCATCATAACAACAATTCTTTCTTTATGAAACTTCTCATGTTACAGTGGCAACCAATTCACATGTTAAGGTTCAAACAATGAACTCTCCTGAAACTCAACAACCTATGTTCTTAGTCACCAAGCAATTGCAATTCAACTTATTCAACAGAGTTTAAGTAAGATCTCCACATACTCAACCATCATCTAGTCTACTATGATTGCTAACACTCACCGCATACACATGAGAAACACGTTTCAACCGGACACAAAGAAACATAGGGGCTTATTGTTTTGCCTCCCAACGTATTCACCTCAAGGGTGATGTCAACAATAATAACTCATGCTACCCATATTCAACTGGACATATGTGCCTAGATCTTTCCTCACCACATGATGCTTGCCAAAAGAGAAAAATAAAAAGGAATAGAGAGAAAAACTTTGACTCTTTGCATAAAAGTAAATACTGAAAAGTAAAAGATAGGCCCTTCGCAGAGGGAAGCAGAGGATGCCATGCACTTATTTGTTTGTATGCTCAACCCCTTAGTGCAAAAGAACGTCACATTATATTGCCCCTTATGATAGCAACATTTATTATGCTGTCCGTCGCTTTTATTGCTTTGCCATCACAAGTTCGTACAACGCTCAATTTTCTCTTACACTAAATGATCCAACATTTTTAGAAGCAATTTTTATTGCCTTATTGCACCGATGACAACTTACTTGAAGGATCTTGCTCAATCCTTAGGTAGGTATGGTGGACTCTTGAAGATAAGATTTGGGTTTAAGGGTTTTTGGATGCACAAGTAGTATCTCTACTTAGTGCGGAATTTTTGGGTAGCAAAGATGGGGGGCAAGCACCACATGTTGAAGGATCTATGACAATATAACTTCTATGTGAATATGAGAAAACAGAAATCATTACGCTGTCTTCCTTGTCCAACGTCAACAATTCTGGCATATAATATTTTGATGGGGGCTCACAATCACAAAAGATTCCATGATAGTGTATTTGCATGTGAAAGTTCTCTTCCTTATACTTATTATTCGTGAATTGTTTGTATGACAAATATTGTGATTGTCAAGCCTCAAAAGGTTTCACTTTCTAAACCCAATGTGAAGCTACCACTAGGCATGATATAATTCAACTTCATGATATTCAATTCATTCAACAATTTACTCATAGGATATAAGTGAAGCACAAGAGCAATTCCAAAGAAAAGAGCTTCATTGACGGGATGTGAATGCCGCTTACTCAGCCTCCTTGGCAACTATTTGAGGACTTTATTTTATTTAAAAACTTTCAGATCTAATTAATTTATTAAAACAACAAGTAAAACAAAAATAAAATGACATTCTAAGAATAGCACAACTCATGTGGAGAAGCAAAAACTTAGGCTCAACCGATACTAACCGATAATTGTTGAAGGACAAAGATGGGATGCCTATCGGGTCATCCCCAAGCTTAGATGCTTGAGACTTCTTGAAATATTATCTTGGGATGCCTTGGGCATCTCCAAGCTTGAGCTTTTGTGTCTCCTTAATTCCTCTCATATCACGTTTTTCCTAAATCTCAAAAGCTTCATCCACACAAAAACTCAAAAAGAACTCATGAGATAAGTTAGTATAAACCAATGCAAAAACCTTATCATACTCTACTGTAGAAAATCACAAAAGATATTATTCAATAGTGCATACTAAACGCCTCTGCATATTTAGTACTCCTATCCTCAAATAGAATCATTAAACAAGCAAACATATGCAAACATAACAGCAATCTGCCAAAGCAGTACAGTCTGTAAAGAATGCAAGAGTATTAGTACTTCCCTAACTCCAAACATTACAAAATTCTACCACACTATAGAAAATTTATCAGAGCTTATTATGCAAAAAGTTTCAAAATTTTATCACATTCTGACTTTCCTCGGGAATTTTTGCAACATCGATAAACTTTCTGTTTTCAAACAGCAACATGTGTACTTGCAAGATAAGCATGGCAAAGGCTATCAATGCCACTTTTATTGAAATAAAAGATGCAAAACATTAATATAAATAACAGAAATCAAATCCTAACAAAATAAATTGACGCTCCAAGCAAAACACATATCATGTGACGAATGAAAACATAGCTCAAAGTGAGGTTACCGATAATGTTGGAGACGAAAGAGGGGATGCCTTCCGGGCATCCCCAAGCTTAGTTGCTTGGATCTTCCTTGATTAGTACCTTGGGGTGCCTTGGTAATCCCCAATCTTAGGGTCCTGTCACTCCTTATTCTCCTCATATCGTCCTCTCACCCAAAACTTGAAAACTTCAATCACACAAAACTTAACGGAACTTTGTGACATGGGTTAGTATGATAAAGAGCAAACCATTTCACTTTGGTACTGTCAAATACAAGATTCATAATTGTTTCCACATAATGCCTACTATAGCATATCATTTCCACAATTTATATTGAGCAATATAAGCAATAGAAACTAGAAAAGAAGCAATCTATGCATTGAAAACAGAATCTGTCAAAAACAGAACAGTCTGTAATGATCTGGATAACTACCATACTTATGTTACTCCAAAAATTATGAAACAAACTGGAACACATGAGAAATTTTTATATTAAACTTCCTCAAAAAGAATCAACTCAAAATCACTCTTCTGTTAAAAATGGGACTTATTTTCGTGAGCGCAAAAGTTTCTGTTTTTCAGCAGGGTCAAATCAACTATCACCCAACATGATCCCAAAGGTTGTACTTGGCACTTTATTGAAACAAAAGCTATAAAACATGATCAATACAGTAGCATAATAATGTGAACACACAAAAACAGTAGGTAAAGTGTTGGGTTGTCTCCCAACAAGCGCTTTTCCTTAGTGCCTTTTAGCTAGGCATGATGAGTTCAATGGTGCTCGCATAAAAGATAAGAATTGAAACATGAACAGAGCATCATGAAGCATATGACTAGCACATTTAAGCCTGACCCACTTCCTATGCATAGGGATTTTGTGAGCAAATAATTCATGGGAACAAGAATCATCTAGCATCGGAAGGAAAAACAAACATAACTTCAAGACTTTCAACATATAGAGAGGAAACTTGATATTATTGCAATTCCTACAAGCATAAGTTCCTCCCTCATAATATTTTCAGTAGCATCATGAAGAAATTCAACAGCATAACCATCACATAAAGCATTCTTTTCATGACACAAAAGCATAGAAAACTTATTACTCTCCACATAAGCAAATTTCTTATCAATAGTAGTGGGAGCAAACTCAACAAAATAACTATCATGAGAGTGAAAATTAAAATCATGATGACAAGTTTCATGGTTATCATCATTCTTTATAACATACATATCATCACCATAATCATCATAGATAGGAGGCATGCTTTCATCATAATGAATTTTCTCATCGAAACATAGGGGACTAAAAATATCATCTTCATCAAACATAGCATCCCCAAGCTTATGGTTTTGCATATCATTAGCATCATGGATATTCAAAGAATTCATACTAATAACATTGCAATCATGCTCATCATTTATGCCAAACATTTTATTGAATTCTTCTTCTATCAGCTGAGCACAATTTTCTTATCCATCATTTTCAAGAAAGATATTATAAAGATGATCAATAATATGATGTAACCTCAATTCCATTTTTTCTAGTTTTCTTTTATAAACCAAACTAGTGATAAAACAAGAAACTAAAAGATTCGATTGCAAGATCTAAAGATATACCTTCAAGCACTCACCTCCCCGGCAATGGCGCCAGAAAAGAGCTTGATGTCTACTACGCAACTCTATTCTTGTAGACACGTGTTGGGCCTCCAAGCGCAGAGTTTTGTAGGACAGTAGCAAGTTTCCCTCAAGTGGATGACCTAAGGTTTATCAATCCTGAGAGGTGTAGGATGAAGATGGTCTCTCTCGAACGACCCTGCAACCAAATACAAGAAATTTCTTGTGTCCCCAACACTCCCAATACAATGGCAAATTGTATAGGTGCACTAGCTCGGCGAAGAGATGGTGATAAAAGTGTTATATTGATGGTAGAAATATATTTTTATAATCTGAATAAATAAAAACAGCAAGGTAGAAAATAGTAAACGGGCGCAAAAAACGGTATTGCAATGCTTGAAAATGAGGCCTAGGGTCCGTACTTTCACTAGTGCAATCTCTCAACAATGCTAATATAATTGGATCATATAACCACCCCTCCAAGTGCGATGAAGAATCACTCCAAAGTTCCTATCTTAGCGGAGAACATAAGAATAAATTGTTTGTAGGGTATGAAACCACCTCAAAGCTATTCTTTCCGTTCGATCTATTCAAGAGTCCGTACTAAAATAACACAAAGCTATTCTTTCCGTTTGATCTATCCTAGAGTTCGTACTAAAATAACACCAAAGCAAATTCATATTCATAATACTCAATCCAACACAAAGGACTTCAAAGAGTGCCCCAAGATTTCTACCGGAGAAACAAAGACAAGAGCGTGCATCAACCCCTACGCATAGATTACCCCAATGTCACCTGAGGAATCCGCGAGTTGAGTGCCAAAACATATATCAAGTGAATCAATACGATACCCCATTGTCACCATCAGTATTCAATTGCAAGACATATATCAAGTGTTCTCAAATCCATGAAAGTATTCAATCCGATAACAATGAAATCTCAAAGGGAAAACTCAATTCATCACAAGATAGAGAGGGGAAAACACCATATGATCGGAATATATTAACAAAGCCCGCGATACATCAAGATCGTGACATCTCAAGAACACGAGAGAGAGAGATTGAACACATAGCTACTAGTACAAACCCTCAGCCCCAAGGGTGGACTACTCCCTCCTCACCATGGTGGCCGCCAGGATGATGAAGATGGCCACCGGTGATGATTCCCCCCTCCGACAGGGTGTCGGAAAGGGTCTAGATTGGTTTTAGGTGGCTACAGAGCCTTGCAGCGGCGGAACTTCTGATCTAGGTAAACCCTGAGGGGTTTCAGAATATTTGGGAATTTATAGTGCAAAGAAGGGGTACGGGAGGCCACCGAGGTGGGCACAACCCACCTGGGCGCGCCAGGTGGGCTTGGCGCGCCCTGGTGGGTTGTGCCCCCCTCGGGGCACCCCTAGGTGCTGCTCTGGCCCATTGGGTTCCTTCTGGTCCATAAAAAATCCACAAAAATGTTTCGCGGTGTTTGGACTCTGTTTGATATTGATTTTCTGCGATGTAAAAAACAAGCAAAAAACAGCAACTCGCACTGGGCACTGGGTCATTAGGTTAGTCCCAAAAAATGATATAAAGTTGCTACAAAATGATTGTAAAACACCCAAGAATGATGAAATAACAGCATGGATACTTCATAAATTATAGATACGTTGGAGACGTACCAACCCCCCGATAAAGTCCATAGATTCATTAAAATAAGCACACAACGCAAAGAAAACAGAATTTGTAAAAAACAGAACAGTCTGTAGCAATATGAAAACATTGTATACTTCTGTAACTCCAAAAATTCTGAAAAATTAGGAAGATGTAGGCAAATTGTATATCAATCTTGTTTAAAACATTGAGAAGCTTTCATCAATTCTGTGATTTTTTTTAAATTGTTTTTGTGGACGCAAAACTTTCTGTTTTCCAACAAGATCAAATCAACCATCACCCAACATAATCCCAAAGGCTTTACTTGGCACAAACACTAATTAAAACTTAAAAGCCATAATCATAATAGCAGCATAATTGTGCAAACACTCAAGAACAGAAAGAAAAAGACAAAAATAAATTTTATTCATTGGGTTGCCTCCCAACGAGTGTTGTCGTTTTACGCCCTTAGCTAGGCATAATGCAAAGGTTCAAGTATTGTCATCTTTATTTTTAGATCCATGAGATGCCCTCATGATTGATTCATATGGTGGCCTAATCCTTGTTCTAGGGAAATGTTCCATACCCTTCCTTAGTGGAAATTGAAATTTAATATTGCCTTTTTTCATATCAATCACGGCACCAATAGTGCGTAAAAACGGTCTACCAAGAATAATTGGACAAGATGATTGCAATAAATATCAAGAACAATAAAATCTATGGGCACATAATTCCTATTTTCAATAATAAGAACATCATTAATTCTTCCCATAGGCTTTTTAATAGTAAAATCCGCCAAGTGCAAATTTAAAGAACATTCTTCTATATCGGTAAGACCAAGCACATCACATAAAGACTTCAGAATTGTAGAAACACTAGCACCCAAGTCACATAAATAAAAACACTCATAATTTTTAATATTGAATTTGAAAGTAGGTTCCCATTCATCATGTAATTTTCTAGGAATTGAAATCTCTAATTCCAACTTTTCTTCCGAAGCTTTCATCATGGCATCAACAATATGTTTAGTAAAAGCTTTATTTTGTTCATAAGCATGGGGTGAATTTATCATGGATTGCAACAAAGAAATAGAATCAATCAAAGAGAAATTATCATAATTAAAGTCCTTGTAATCCAAAAGAGTGGGCACATCACTAGTTAAAGTTTTGACCTCTTCAAACCCACTTTTATCAATTTACTCAACAAGATTTTCACCCTCCGAATTATCGGGAAGCCTTCTAGCTAAAGTTGACTCTTCTTCAGCCCTTTATTATCAATCTTAATTTTACTAAACAAATAATCAATAGAAGAAACACCAATCATTATAAGATCTTCATCATTTTTATGAAAGCAATAACTTGAAAACGCCTTTTCTAAAAGTTCTCTTCTAGCACTAAGCATAGAGGGTATTTTCTTACTTTTATCCATAGAAACATATAAAGCTTTAATTGATTCTTCTACCTTAGGCACAAAAAATTTCATCTTGAGATTTTTCACATCATGAGAAATTCTATCAATGCTTCTAGACATATCATCAATCTTACTCAACTTTTCTTCTATCGTAGTATTAAAATTCTTTTGAGCATTGATAAATTCTTTAATATTATTCTCAAGATTAGAGGTGTTCCTATTATTATTATTATTATTATAAGAAGAATTACCATAGGAATTGCCATAATTTTCGGAGGAATTTCCCGGAAAAGGTCTAGGATTAAAATTACCTCTATAAGCATTGTTATTAAAATTGTTTCACGAAACAAAATTCATATCTATGGCATCACTATTTTTCTCAATCAAAGTAGACAAAGGCACATCATTAAGATCAATAGGAGGATTTTTACTAGCAACCAACTTCATAAGATCATCAACGTTTTCACTCAAAGAATTTATTTCTTCTACCGAATTGACTTTTTTACTAGTAGGAGCTCTTTTGGTATGCCATTGTTAATAATTTGCCATAATACAATCAAGCAATTTAGTAGCTTCACCCAAAGTAATTTCCATAAAAGTACCCCCCGCGGCGGAATCTAAAAGATTTCTAGAAACAAAATTCAATCCCGCATAAAAATTTGTATGATCATCCAAAGATTCAAACCATGAGTAGGACAATTGCTTAGCATCAATTTCATTCTTTCCCAGGATTGCGCAACATGTTCATGTTCAAGTTGCTTAAAATTCATGATTTGGGTCCTAAGGGAAATAATTTTCGCGGACGAAAAATGCTTAGTAATAAAAGCATCCTTACACTTATTCCAAGAATCGATACTATTGCGAGGCAAATAAGAAAACCAAATTTTTGCACAATCTCGTAAAGAAAACGGAAATAATATAAATTTCACAATATCATTGTCCACATCTTTTTTCTTTTGCATATTGCGTAATTCCACGAATGTGTTAAGATGGGACACGGCATCCTCATTAGGAGTACCGGAAAATTGATCTTTCATAACGAGATTCAACAAAGCGGCATTAATATCACAAGACTCCGCACTAGTGGAGGGTGGAGCAATCGGAGTGCTAATAAAATCATTGTTGTTGGTATTGGATAAATCACACAACTTAATATCACAAGACTCCGCACTAGTGGCGGGTGGAGCAATCGGAGTGCTAATAAAATCATTGTTGTTGGTATTGGATAAATCACACAACTTGGTGTTCTCTTGAGTCATTGTGACTATGCAACAAGATTGCACTCAAAAAACAGATCTGACGAGAAAAACGACGAATGAAAAAGAGGGCGAATAAAATGGAAAATTTATATGAAGTGGGGGAGAGGAAAACGAGAGGCAAATGGCAAATAATGTAAATTGCAAGGAGATGAGATTTGTGATTAGGAACCTGGTAGATGTTGATGATGTCTCCCCGGCAATGGCGCCAGAAACTCCTTTTGATGCGGCTTGAACTACGTCGGTATTTCCCCAAAGAGGAAGGGATGATGCAGCACATCTATGGTGGGTATTTCCCTTAGTGATGAGAACAATCTTATCGAACCAGTAGGAGAACCACGCAACACCATGTAAACAGCTCCTGCACACAAAGAACAAATACTTGCAAGCCGACGTAAGAGAGGGGTTGTCAATCCCTCATGGGTAAAAACATAGGTAAAATTGTAGTAGATTGGATAAATAGATCTCGCGGAAACGCGAGATAAAATAAATAATAATAAATTGCAGCAAGGTATTTTTGGATTTTTGGATTAATAAAAATAGATCGCGAAGGCAAATTTCATAAAGAAGAGACCTGGGGGCCGTAGATTTCACTAGTGGCTTCTCTCGAGAAAAATAGCGTATGGTGGGTAAACAAATTACTATTGGGAAATTGATAGAAACTCAAATAATCATGACAATATCCAGGCATTGATCATTACATAGGCATCATGTCCAAGATTAGTAGACTGACTCCTGCCTACATCTACTACTATTACTCCACACATCGACAGCTATCCGGCATGCATCTAGTGTATTAAGTTCATGGAGAAACGGAGTAATGCAATAAGAACAATGACATGATGTAGACAAGATCTATTTATGTAGAAATAGACCCCATATTGTTATCCTTAATAGCAACGATACATACGTGTCGGTTCCCCTTCTGTCACTGGGATCAAGCACCGTAAGATCGAACCCATCACAAAGCACCTCTTCCCATGGCAAGAAAAATTGATCTAGTTGGCCTAACTAAACGAAAGATTAAAAGAAGAAAATACGAGGCTATAAGTAATCATGCATAGAAGAGATCAAAGAAACTCAAATAACTTTCATGGATAAAAACAAAGATCTTATCATAAACTCAAAGTTCATCGGATCCCAACAAACACACCACAAAAAGAGTAGCATCAAATAGATCTCCAAGAGACCATTGTATTGAGAATCAAAAGAGAGAGAGGAAGCCATCTAGCTACTAACTACGGACCCGTAGGTCTACAATGAACTACTCACGCATCATCGGAGAGGCACCGATGAGGATGATGAACCCCTTCGTGACGGTGTCTAGATTGGATCTAGTGGTTCTGGAACTTGCCACGGCTGGAATTGATTTTCGTCGACTCCCCTAGGGTTTCTGGAATATTGGGGTATTTATAGAGCAAAGAGGCGGTGCAGGAGGCCACCGAGGTGGGCACAACCCACCAAGGCGCGCCTGGGCCCCCGGGCACGCCCAGGTGGGTTGTGCCCCCCTCGGGGCACCCCTATGGTACTTCTTCGTGAAGGAAATATGCCCTAGAGGCAATAATAAAGTATTATATATTTCCTTATATCATGATAAATGTTTATTATTCATGCTAGAATTGTATTAACCGGAAACATAATACATGTGTGAATACATAGACAAACAGAGTGTCACTAGTATGCCTCTACTTGACTAGCTTGTTAATCAAAGATGGTTATGTTTCCTAGCCATAGACATGAGTTGTCATTTGATTAACGGGATCACCTCATTAGGAGAATGACGTGATTGACATGACCCATTACGTTAGCTTAGCACCCGATCGTTTAGTATGTTGCTATTGCTTTCTTCATGACTTATACATGTTCCTATGACTATGAGATTATGCAACTCCCGTTTACCGGAGGAACACTTTGTGTGCTACCAAACATCACAACGTAACTGGGTGATTACAAAGGTGCTCTACAGGTGTCTCCAAAGGTACTTGTTGGGTTGGCGTATTTCGAGATTAGGATTTGTCACTCCGATTGTCGGAGAGGTATCTCTGGGCCCACTCGGTAATGCACATCACTATAAGCCTTGCAAGCATTGTGACTAATGAGTTAGCTGCGGGATGATGTATTACGGAACAAGTAAAGAGACTTGCCGGTAACGAGATTGAACTAGGTATCGAGATACCGACGATCGAATCTCGGGCAAGTAACATACCGATGACAAAGGGAACAACGTATGTTGTTATGCGGTCTGACCGATAAAGATCTTCGTAGAATATGTGGGAGCCAATATGGGCATCCAGGTCCCGCTATTGGTTATTGACCGGAGAGGTGTCTCGGTCATGTCTACATAGTTCTCAAACCCAAAGGGTCCGCACGCTTAAAGTTACGATGACAGTTTTATGATGAGTTTATATGTTTTGATGTACCGAAGGTTGTTCGGAGTCCCGGATGTGATCACGGACATGATGAGGAGTCTCGAAATGGTCGAGACGTAAAGATTGATATATTGGACGACTATATTCGGACACCGGAAGTGTTCCGGAGAAGTTTCGGATTAAACCGGAGTGCCGGAGGGTTACCGGAACCCCCCGGGGAAGTATTGGGCCTTAGTGGGCCTTGAGGGGAGAGAGAGGGCAGCAGCCAGGAGGTGGTGCGCCCCCTCCCAGGAGGAGTCCTAGTTGGACTAGGAGAGGGGGGGCGCAGCCCCCTTTCCCTCTCCCTCTCCCTCTCTTTCCTTCCCCCCTTCTTTTCCTAGTAGGACTAGGAAAGGGGAGTCCTACTCCTACTAGGAGGAGGAATCCCCCCCTCTCCTTGGCGCGCCCATAGGCAGCCGGCCTCCCCCTTGCTCCTTTATATACGGGGGCAAGGGGGCACCTCTAAACAACAATTGATCCTTGAGATCTCTTAGCCGTGTGCGGTGCCCCCCTCCACCATATTACACCTCGATAATACTGTTGCGGAGCTTAGGCGAAGCCCTGCGTCGGTGGAACATCATCATCGTCACCACGCCGTCGTGCTGACGAAACTCTCCCTCAACACTCGGCTGGATCGGAGTTCGAGGGACGTCATCGAGCTGAACGTGTGTAGAACTCGGAGGTGCCGTGCGTTTGGTACTTGATCGGTCGGATCGTGAAGACGTTCGACTACATCAACCGCGTTGTGATAACGCTTCCGCTGTCGGTCTACGAGGGTACGTGGACAACACTCTCCCCTCTCATTGCTATGCATCACCATGATCTTGCGTGTGCGTAGGAATTTTTTTTTTGAAATTACTACGTTGCCCAACAGTGGCATCCGAGCCAGGTTTTATGCGTTGATGCTATGCACGAGTAGAACATAAGTGAGTTGTGGGCGATATAAGTCATACTGCTTACCAGCATGTCATACTTTGGTTCAGCGGTATTGTGAGATGAAGCGGCCCGGACCGACATTACGCGTACGCTTACGCGAGACTGGTTTCACCGTTCGGAGCACTCGTTGCTTAAAGGTGACTGGCGGGTGTCTGTCTCTCTCACTTTAGTTGAACCGAGTGTGGCTACGCCTGGTCCTTGCGAAGGTTAAAACAGCACCTACTTGACAAACTATCGTTGTGGTTTTGATGCGTAGGTAAGAACGGTTCTTGCTAAGCCCGTAGCAGCCACGTAAAATATGCAACAACAAAGTAGAGGACGTCTAACTTGTTTTTGCAGGGCATGTTGTGATGTGATATGGTCAAGACATGATGTGATATAATGTGTTGTATGAGATGATCATGTTTTGTAACCGAGTTATCGGCAACTGGCAGGAGCCATATGGTTGTCGCTTTATTGTATGAGATGCAATCGCCATGTAATAGTTTTACTTTATCACTAAGTGGTAGCGATAGTCGTAAAAGCACTAAAGTTGGCAAGACGACAACGATACTACGATGGAGATCAAGGTGTCGAGCCGGTGACGATGGTGATCATGATGGTGCTTCGAAGATGGAGATCACAAGCACGGTGCTTCGGAGATGGAGATCACAAGCACAAGATGATGATGGCCATATCATATCACTTATATTGATTGCATGTGATGTTAATCCTTTATGCATCTTATCTTGCTTTGTTTGACGGTAGCATTATAAGATGATCTCTCACTAAAATTTCAAGACAAAAGTGTTCTCCCTGAGTATGCACCATTGCGAAAGTTCTTCGTGCTGAGACACCACGTGTTAATCGGGTGTGATAGGCTCTACGTTCAAATACAACGGGTGCAAAACAGTTGCACACGCGGAATACTCAGGTTAAACTTGACGAGCCTAGCATATGTACAGATATGGCCTCGGAACACAGAGACCGAAAGGTCGAGCGTGAATCATATAGTAGATATGATCAACATAGTGATGTTCACCATTGAAACCATTCCATCTCACGTGTTAATCGGACATGGTTTAGTTGCTTTGGATCACGTAATCACTTAGATGATTAGAGGGATGTCTATCTAAGTGGGAGTTCTTAAGTAATATGATTAATTGAACTTAAATTTATCATGAACTTAGTCCTGATAGTATTTTGCAAATTATGTTGTAGATCAATAGCTCGCGTTGTTGCTTCCCTGTTTATTTTTGATATGTTCCTAGAGAAAAATTATGTTGAAAGATGTTAGTAGCAAAGATGCGGATTGGATCCGTGATCTGAGGATTATCCTCATTGCTGCACAGAAAAATTATGTCCTTGATGCACCGCTAGGTGACAGACCTATTGCAGGAGCAGATGCAGACGTTATGAACGTTTGGCTTGCTCAATATAATGACTACTTGATAGTTTAGTGCACCATGCTTAACGGCTTAGAATCGGGACTTCAAAGACGTTTTGAACGTCATGGACCATATAAGATGTTCCAGGAGTTGAAGTTAATATTTCAAGCAAATACCCGAGTTGAGAGATATGAAGTCTCCAACAAGTTCTATAGCTAAAAGATGGAAGAGAATCGCTCAACTAGTGAGCATATGCTCAGATTGTCTGGGTACTACAATCGCTTGAATCAAGTGGGAGTTAATCTTCCAGATAAAATAGTGATTGACAGAATTCTCTAGTCACCATCACCAAGTTAGTAAAACTTCGTGATGAACTATAGTATGCAAGGGATGACGAAAGTAATTCCCGAGCTCTTCGTGATGCTAAAATCGACGAAGGTAGAAATCAAGAAAAACATCAAGTGTTGATGGTTGACGAGACCACTAGTTTCAAGAAAAGGGCAAAGGGAAGAAGGGGAACTTCAAGAAGAACAGCAAGCAAGTTGCTACTCAAGTGAAGAAGCCCAAGTCTGTACCTAAGCCTGAGACTAAGTGCTTCTACTGCAAAGGGACTGGTCACTGGAAGCGGAACTACCCCAAGTATTTGGTGGATAAGAAGGATGGCAAAGTAAACAAAGGTATATTGGATATACATGTTATTGATGTGTACTTTACTAGTGTTTATAGCAACCCCTCGGTATTCGATACTAGTTCAGTTGCTAAGAGTAGTAACTCAAAACGGGAGTTGCAGAATAAACAGAGACTAGTAAAAGGAGAGGTGACGATGTGTGTTGGAAGTAGTTCCAAGATTGATATGATCATCATCGCACACTCCCTATACTTTCGGGATTAGTGTTGAAACTAAATAAGTGTTATTTGGTGTTTGCATTGAGCATGAATATGATTTGATCATGTTTATTGCAATACGGTTATTCATTTAAGTTAGAGAACAATTGTTGTTCTGTTTACATGAATAAAAACCTTCTATGGTCATACACACCAACGAAAATGGTTTGTTGGATCTCGATCGTAGTAATACACATATTCATAATATTGAAGCCAAAAGATGCAAAGTTAATAATGATAGTGCAACTTATTTGTGGCACTGCCGTTTGGGTCATATCGGTGTAAAGCGCATGAAGAAACTCCATACTGATGGAATTTTGGAATCACTTGGTACTTGCGAACCGTGCCTTATGGGCAAGATGACCAAAACACCGTTCTCCGGTACTATGGAGAGAGCAACACATTTGTTGGAAATCATACAAACAGATGTATGTGGTCCGATGAATATTGAGGCTCGTGGCGGATATCGTTATTTTCTGACCTTCACAGATGATTTGAGCAGATATGGGTATATCTACTTGATGAAACACAAAGTCTGAAACATTTGAAAATTTCAAAGAATTTCAGAGTGAAGTGGAGAATCATCGTAACAAGAAAATAAAAGTTTCTACGATATGATCGCAGAGGTAAAATATTTGAGTTACGAGTTTGGCCTTCAGTTAAAACAATGTGAAATAGTTTCACTACTCACGCCACCTGGAACACCACAGTGTAATGGTGTGTCCGAACGTCATAACCGTACTTTATTGGATATAGTGCAATCTATGATGTCTCTTACCAATTTACCACTATCGTTTTGGGTTATGCATTAGAGACAGCTACATTCACGTTAAATAGGGCACCATCAAAATCCGATGAGACGACGCCTTATGAACTGTGGTTTGGCAAGAAACCAAAGTTGTCGTTTCTTAAAATTTTGGGGTTGCGATGCTTATGTGAAAAAGTTTCATCCTGATAAGCTCAAAACCCAAATCGGAGAAATGTGTCTTCATAGGATACCCAAAGGAGACAGTTGGGTACACCTTCTATCACAGATCCAAAGGCAAGACATTCGTTGCTAAGAATGGATCCTTTCTAGAGAAGGAGTTTCTCTCGAAAGAAGTGAGTGGGAGGAAAGTAGAACTTGATGAGGTAACTGTACCTGCTCCCTTATTGGAAAGTAGTTCATCACAGAAATCTGTTCATGTGACTTCTACACCAATTAGTGAGGAAGTTAATGATGATGTATCTTCAGATCAAGTTACTACCAAACCTCGTAGGTAAACCAGAGTAAGATCCGCACCAGAGTGGTACGGTAATCCTGTTCTGGAGGTTATGTTACTAGACCATGACAAACCTACGAACTATGAAGAAGCGATGGCGAGCCCAGATTCCGCAAAATGGCCAGAGGCCATGAAAGCTGAGATGAGATCCATGTATGAGAACAAAGTATGGACTTTGATTGACTTACCCAATGATCGGCGAGCCATTGAGATTAAATGGACCTTCAAGAGGAAGACAGACGCTGATAGTAGTGTTACTATCTACAAAGCTAGAATTGTCGGAAAAAGGTTTTTGACAAAGTTCAAGTTGTTGACTACGATGAGAGTTTCTCACTCGTATCTATGCTTAAGTCTGTCTGAATCATGTTAGCAATTGCCGCATTTTATGAAATATGGCAAATGGATAAACAAAACTACATTCCTTAATGGATTTATTAAAGAAGAGTTGTATATGATGCAACCAGGAGGTTTTGTCAATCCTAAAGGTGCTAACAAAATATGCAAGCTCCAGCGATCCATCTATGGACTGGTGCAAGCATCTCGGAGTTGGAATATACACTTTGATAAGTTGATCAAAGGATATAGTGTTATACAGACTTGCGGTGAAGCCTATATTTACAAGAAAGTGAGTGGGAGCACTACAGCATTTCTGATAAGTATATGTGAATGACATATTGTTGATCGGAAATAATGTAGAATTATTCTGCAAAGCATAAAGGAGTGTTTGAAAGAAGTTTTTCAAAGATAGACCTCGGTGAAGCTGCTTACATATTGAGCATCAAGATCTATAGAGATAGATCAAAACGCTTGATAAGTTTTTTCAATGAGTACATACCTTAACAAGATTTTGAAGTAGTTCAAAATAGAACAGTCAAAGAAAGAGTTCTTGCCTGTGTTACAAGGTGTGAAATTGAGTAAGACTCAAAGCCCGACCACGGCAGAAGATAGAAAGATAATGAAAGTCATTCCCTATGCCTTGGCCATAGGTTCTATAAAGTATGCCATGCTGTGTACCAGATCTATTGTATACCCTACACTGATTTTGGCAAGGGAGTACAATAGTGATCTAGGAGTAGGTCACTGGACAGCGGTCAAAATTACCCTTAGTGGAATAAGGATATGTTTCTCGATTATGGAAGTGACAAAAGGTTCGTCGTAAAGGGTTACGTCGATGCAAGTTTTGACACTAAATCTAGATGACTCTAAGTCTCGGTCTAGATACATATTAAAAGTGGGAGCAATTAGCTAGAGTAGCTCCGTGCAGAGCATTGTAGACATAGAAATTTGCAAAATACTTACGGATCTGGATGTGACAGACCCGTTGACTAAAATTATCTCACAATCAAAACATGATCACACCTTAGTACTCTTTGGGTGTTAATCACATAGTGATGTGAACTAGATTATTGACTCTAGTAAACCCTTTGAGTGTTGGTCACATAGAGATGTGAACTATGGGTGTTAATCACATGGTGATGTGAATTATTGATGTTAAATCACATGGCGATGTGAACTAGATTATTGACTCTAGTGCAAGTGGGAGACTCAAGGAAATATGCCCTAGAGGCAATAATAAAGTATTATATATTTCCTTATATCATGATAAATGTTTATTATTCATGCTAGAATTGTATTAACCGGAAACATAATACATGTGTGAATACATAGACAAACAGAGTGTCACTAGTGTGCCTCTACTTGACTAGCTCGTTAATCAAAGATGGTTATGTTTCCTAGCCATAGACATGAGTTGTCATTTAATTAACGGGATCACCTCATTAGGAGAATGACGTGATTGACATGACCCATTACGTTAGCTTAGCACCCGATCGTTTAGTATGTTGCTATTGCTTTCTTCATCACTTATACATGTTCCTATGACTATGAGATTATGCAACTCCCGTTTACCGGAGGAACACTTTGTGTGCTACCAAACGTCACAACGTAACTGGGTGATTATAAAGGTGCTCTACAGGTGTCTCCAAAGGTACTTGTTGGGTTGGCGTATTTCGAGATTAGGATTTGTCACTCCGATTGTCGGAGAGGTATCTCTGGGCCCACTCGGTAATGCACATCACTATAAGCCTTGCAAGCATTGTGACTAATGAGTTAGTTGCGGGATGATGTATTACGGAACGAGTAAAGAGACTTGCCGGTAACGAGATTGAACTAGGTATCGAGATACCGACGATCGAATCTCGGGCAAGTAACATACCGATGACAAAGGGAACAACGTATGTTGTTATGCGGTCTGACCGATAAAGATCTTCGTAGAATATGTGGGAGCCAATATGGGCATCCAGGTCCCGCTATTGGTTATTGACCGGAGAGGTGTCTCGGTCATGTCTACATAGTTCTCGAACCCAAAGGGTCCGCACGCTTAAAGTTACGATGACAGTTTTCTTATGAGTTTATATGTTTTGATGTACCGAAGGTTGTTCGGAGTCCCGGATGTGATCACGGACATGACGAGGCGTCTCGAAATGGTCGAGACGTAAAGATTGATATATTGGACGACTATATTCGGACACCGGAAGTGTTCCAGAGAAGTTTCGGATTAAACCGGAGTGCCGGAGGGTTACCGGAACCCCCCGGGGAAGTATTGGGCCTTAGTGGGCCTTGAGGGGAGAGAGAGGGCAGCAGCCAGGAGGTGGTGCGCCCCCTCCCAGGAGGAGTCCTAGTTGGACTAGGAGAAGGGGCGCAGCCCCCTTTCCCTCTCCCTCTCCCTCTCTTTCCTTCCCCCCTTCTTTTCCTAGTAGGACTAGGAAAGGGGAGTCCTACTCCTACTAGGAGGAGGACTCCCCCCCTCTCCTTGGCGCGCCCATAGGCAGCCGGCCTCCCCCTTGCTCCTTTATATACGGGGGCAAGGGGGCACCTCTAAACAACAATTGATCCTTGAGATCTCTTAGCCGTGTGCGGTGCCCCCCTCCACCATATTACACCTCGATAATACCGTTGCGGAGCTTAGGCGAAGCCCTGCGTCGGTGGAACATCATCATCGTCACCACGCCATCGTGCTGACGAAACTCTCCCTCAACACTCGGCTGGATCGGAGTTCGAGGGACGTCATCGAGCTGAACGTGTGTAGAACTCGGAGGTGCCGTGCGTTCGGTACTTGATCGGTCGGATCGTGAAGACGTTCGACTACATCAACCGCATTGTGATAACGCTTCCGCTGTCGGTCTACGAGGGTACGTGGACAACACTCTCCCCTCTCGTTGCTATGCATCACCATGATCTTGCGTGTGCGTAGGAATTTTTTTTTGAAATTACTACGTTGCCCAACACTTCGGCCCATCTTGTGTCCAGAAAAAATCTCCAAAAAGTATCGCTGCGTTTGGACTCCGTCTGGTATTAATTTTCTACAAAGTAAAAACAAGCAAATAACAACAATTGGCACTGGGTACTATGTCAATAGGTTAGTCCCAAAAATGATATAAAGTTGTTATAAAATGATTGTAAAACATCCAAGAATGATAATATAACAGCATGGAACAATCAAAAATTATAGATACGTTGGAGACGTATCAAGGGCCATGTAGAAGAGATGCGCGAAATTCTTGCACAAAGAGGGCGGTTGGAGGGTAAGCACTCCATGGTGACACACGTCTTTATTGCTTTCTAGAGCTCGGTTCGTCAACTCGTGCATTTGCGAGGTTGACAAGTAAGTATGGGGACCTACACAACAATTACACAGACGGAAGAAATTGTGTGTGCGGTAAATGTACACATTATCCATCGTGATGTGTATGTTCATGTGAAAGTTAGCACAATATAAGCATCGCTCAAAGAAATTGGTAGCATGGTATAAGAACATGTCATCCACCATGAAAGAATAGTTGTTATGTATAATACGATGGGGAAACAAATTGAGCATGCAAGTATATGGCACAACAATAGCATTTTTATTCAAGGAGAGCATATTGTGCACATAATTATCGGGGTTAGGCAATGGATGAGATGAATCAAAATCTCCTAACATGTATGAGGAAACTATGGGGATCTCCTCATGAGCAATATCAGAAACATCATATGGAGAAAATTGATAGCATGGCAAACAATGCATGTCCGGAGCTAGGTGGTCATGGCATGGCATATGACATGAATTGCACAAATGTTTCAAAGGGAGCATATCAGTATCATCACAAGAAAAACAAATGTCAATAACCATGGGCTTGTCATCTATACCATATGTGCAAATGGGTTTATTTTAATGGCATATGCGTAGTTAATATGATGAGATTGCAAATATGACATATGGTTGATCTCATGCATAGCATATGACAAGTCAAGCGGATTGTCAAACATGAGTTGCCCGAGAGAATTATCACAAGATATCCTATGCAACATGGCATCACAACTAATAGACTCCACATGAGAATCATCATATCATAGATGGGCAATAAATCATCGCATGGGGAAACATACTAGCATGAAGCATGGCAATAGGTGGATCAACATCATGCAAGCCATCAATGTCCACTAGTGGGACAAGAGCATCACCTTCACCTGTGTTAACTTTCTCATTCCACTCAAGTGATTTAGGTGAGGTGGCACTAACCAACTCGTGGTCATCTTCATATTGATGGAACCATGTGATGGGTTCATCATATTCCACCATGGCCATCGTCTTTTCCATAGGAAGGGCGAAGTCATCGAGGGTCGGAGCGTCATCATATATGGGACCTAGCACCAAATTAGAAGACACAATAGAGGTAGAGGTTAAGTCGTTAGAGTTCAAAATGTCCTCACATGATCCTATCAACTATCTCACTCTCTCTATGTGGTTGCTCGCTCACTCCCTCAAAATAGGTGCACTCGAAGTCACATATGGTGGAGTCACTCATCTCACTCAAGTGGTGGGGGTTGTGGCTCTCCTCACATGGGAATTGGGGCAACTCATCTTATATGGGTCTAGTGGTGAACTTGCTCCCACTCTCGATATGGTGGCACAAGTCACTCAAGTCATCATCAAACGTCGTCGTGGTCGAAGGGAAAATTTCGTGCTCAACCATCTCGTCACCGTCGCCGTGGATGAAGGCCGAATATGGCACATCATCACTCGCATCCATGACCGAAGGGAAAATCCCATGCTCTATCATCTCACTCTCGTCTCCAAAGATGGCATCATCCTTGCTCGTTAACATGTCGCTCGCCTCTAAAGATGTTCCCTGAGAGACTCCATAGTTATAGTCATCGTCGCGCCGTCTTCAAAAAGAGTCATAGTAGACTTGGCATTATCAATGCCACAAAGAGGGATGGCAGTGAAGTCGAACTTGGGAGCATCGTCTTGGAGCTCTTCGGGCTTGGACATCGTGGTGGTACTATCCTCATGCTCGCTGTCATGGAGCTTGGTCATCGCGAAGTGTGCTTGGGGTGGAGAAGCCTTGTCCTTCATGAGTTATTGTTGCGCCTTGAGAGCACCAATGTAGATGTTGTCGAGGGACTCATAGTTCTCAAGGAAGATAGTCTTGGAGATGACATTGTTCAATCCCATCATGAAGTGAAACTTCATCCAAATGGGGTCATCCACGCCGGCTCACCGCAAGGATTTCTTCATCTCCTTGAAGTACTCGTCGATGGACTTGGATCCTTAGATGGTGTTCTCCAATTGGCGTTGAAGATGTTCCGTGTAGGTGGAAGGCAAAAACTCTCGCCTCATAGCCTTCTTCGTCTTGGGCCAACTCATGTTGGAGCTCTTCGAAGGTGTGTGAAGCCACCATGTCGACGCGTAGTCATGGAAGTTTCTTGTGGCGCACTTCACTTGATCGTCGGAGGGGACTTGATGTAGCTTGAGGTAGTTGTCCATGTTGCGCTCCCACGAGAGATACTCCTCGGGGTCTTGAGTCCTATAGAAAGGAATCTCATGGTCGGTGTCGAGGTTGTAGTAGCTCGTGGAAGTCACGGACTTGAGCTTGGGGAGCTTATCTTGAGTGTAATCTTGAGGTGCTTGTTGGCAAAGATGTCGTATGTCCAAAGGCGAAGATGCCTTGAAGGTGCTTGGCAAAGATGCCAAGGTAGACGGTGAAGTCATAGAGTGGTAGTTAGTGTTGAGCTCTTGACCTTCACATTCTTGTCGGTGATGGTGTTGATGCCGATGTGACCTTGCCGGAGATGGTAGCTCGAAAGCATGTGCACTTGAGCGTATTCTCGAAGATGAGGAAGGCCTCTTGTCGGTCTTGATGAGGGATTTGAGCTCCTCCATTTGAGCTTCCATCTTGGCATCGATGAAGTTTTTCGTGGGATCAAACTCGTCGTTGTTGTTGTAGACCGAAATAGATGTGCTTTGCCTATCCATCACAAGACTCGAGCAAATGTGAGTAGGAAATGAGATAAACAATACCAAGATACCTTTTTCCCAAAGTTGAGGATGTATCCCGTTTCACTCAATGTGAAGTGAAAGAATAGTGGAATTGGTATGGGACTTGTTCACTCACACCTACAAAGTAAAGCTTATCGAGTGGTTTGGTTAGGACAAGTGGCACAAAATTCAAGAAATTGTTAGCAAGAGCCAACAATGTTGAAAGAGATTCACAAATTCGCAAGTAAAACAAGTACACCAATAGCAATTAATGGCACATGGAAACGCGCACACGGATAGACAAGTGGGGTCGTGCAACCACGAAATGAGCACAAAATGTGGAATCGATGGAAATGCTCGTGTTGCACAACACTAGAGAGACACTAGCACGATTGCTCAATAGGCGAGATACGAACTTGTGCACAACCAATGAGAGACAAAACATATCGACTTTCTATCCCAAGTATGCTATGTATGTAAGGTTCCCGGTGTTGTACTCATGATGGTCCAAGATGATCGATGATGGTAATTTGATATGCAATGTGGTATGATGCTATGGCTCTTGTTTACAAGCTTTTTCTTTTTCTCTTTGCTTAGAAGATTTTTTTCTCTTTTTTTGATATGGTCACTTATGTGAAATGCTCAAACCAAGATAGCAATTATGTATATGCGGGAACAATGTATGACACAAGAGATGATACGAGGATATATGCATGGTATGATAGCTATGCAGAATAAGTATCACTAATGTGCACAAGTAGAGTTGCCCGACAATACTCAAATGGCTAGTCTCGATAGGAAAGTAACGCAAAATTTGCTCGGGGGTTATCATTGCAATGGCAAGGGAAAATATACAATGATGCCGTCGAAGTTACCATCAGTGGTTTCTTGTTTGTAATCAAAGATGAATGATGATGAAGTGGACAATGTCGGTTGATACATCTCCATTGTATCTACTTTTCCAAACTCTTTTGCCCTTGTTTTGGACTCTAATTTGCATGATTTGAATGTGGAACTAACTTGGACTGACGTTGTTTTCAGCAGAATTTCCATGGTGTTATTTTTGTGCAGAAATCAAAGTTCTTGGATTGACCTGAAAATTTACGGAGAATTTTTGTGGAATAAATAAAAAATACTGACGTAAAAACATACCGAAGGGGGGCCATCCATGGGCCACAAGCCCAGGGGCGTGCCTAC